>NW_009617111.1:24715-24947 GCF_000690535.1 Cariama cristata | reverse complement strand
ACCCCGTGCAATGCTACAGGCTTGGGGACTAGTGACTGGAAGCTGCCTGGCAGAGAAAGACCTGGGGGCGTGGGTCGATAGCCGGCTGAACATGAGCCAGCAGTGTACCCAGGTGGCCAAGGCGGCCAACAGCATCCTGGCTTGTATCAGGAATAGGGTGGCCAGCAGGACCAGGGCAGTGATTGTCCCCCTGTACTTGGCACTGGTGAGACCACACATCAAGCACTGTGTT
>NW_009617111.1:15163-24514 GCF_000690535.1 Cariama cristata | reverse complement strand
GTTGTAGTGAGGTGGGGGTCGCTCTCTTCTCCCTGGTAACTAGCGACAGGACAAGAGGAAACGGTCTCAAGTTGCGCCAGGGGAGGTTCAGTCTGGACATTAGAAAGAACTTCTTCGCTGTTAGAGTTGTTAAGCACTGGAACAGGCTTCCCAGGGAGGTGGTGGACTCACCATCCCTGGAGGTGTTCCAAAAACTTTTAGATGTGGTGCTTCAAGACATGATTTAGTGGGTTTAGTGGGCATGGAGGCATCAGGTGTACAGTTGGACTCGATGATCTCTGAGGTCTCTTCCAACCATAATGATTCTATGATTCTATGATTCTATGAAATGCATTTTCATAGGCTGAAATCTATTACATAGCCCTACGGTCTTTCTAGACAAGATGAATGTCTTTGTAATCACCAAAGTTCCCCACTAGATTGCACTTTTCATGTCTTTCAGCAGCTATGATCTATCAGATGTTAATTTGACTAACATATTTTTCAGGTATCTTGCTTCATTAATGTCTCATGAAATCTGGCCAAGAAGCAAATACCTGTATCAGCCCATCTAACTCTTCTTTAATAAGTCTCTGGATGACTATGATAGAATCACTGCTCCAGCAGAGTTTTGGTGTGGGCTTTTCTAGGTCTTTTCCTACAAAAACTTCAGAGACAAAGCTAAATAACTTCTAAATCCAAATTTTTATACTCAGAAAGATTGATTACAGAAAGCTAAAACGTCAAGTATTTAACATTCTTCATGGAGAAAACTCCAAGCTGTGAGGGCAGGCTGAGCAGGATAAAAAAGGTTTCATCGACAACTTTCCCTCTGCCCACATGTCATTGCACCTAGGCACTTTCTACACTGTGACACTGTCCCAATTCCTACTTGATCCTCCAAAAATTGGTTCCTCATTCTCTTTCTCTTTCTGCTCTATGGAATAGTTCTTTGGATGAGTTCTTCAAGAGTTTTAGTCAGAATGTGTCAGTGGAAGGAGACGGCAAGCCCTTAGCAGCTGTAAGCACTCTTGAAGCTACCTGCTATGGAAAGATGTTTTGCCTCCTTTAACTGTTCTTCAACTGCCTGACCACAGCCTTACAGAGGGAAATTTTGCAGATCAACTGGAAATGCTGCACTCCCCCGAGAAGCTGGACTAAGGTTGTGTCATGACAAACAAAGGAGAATCTTTGCCAGAGGATAACAAATATGCCAGATATTCCGCTTTTAGAAGAGTAAAGGGTTGGTCTTACTATTAGAAGCATAGTATTATGAGACAAGGTTTACAAGCTCAGGTGCATAGTATGGGAAATAGCTATAGCCAAGTATATTTTGGAAAAAATTACAAATTCTTTCTTTCCGTGTAGCATCTTACAAGATAATTAATATTTAGCAGTTACATTTTTTTATTTTACAAAAAAACCAATACCACCACCAAAACTGCCTTATATTCCCCAACCAGAATTCTATCTTCAAATCTCTCTGTAAAGAGAATTTTTTTCAAACATGAATTAATTTCTCATAGCACTGTACTACATCACAATGACTTTCAGGTTAAATTTTATTAGATCATGGGAGAAAAAAGTCCAAAACACGTTTTGTTTCATTTTCAAGCAACAATGTTTATTTTTGATTTCCCAGTGCATTAGGACATATTTTGGTCAATTTATTTAGAATAGAAAGATTGGATAAGAAATCAAACTTAACACATACTTGAAATAAAATTCTTTTTTTTACTTTTATCTTCTCCAACCCCCATAACTACTAAGAAGAAAAAGACAAGAAGAAATTGAGTTCCTTGCTGCCCTATTTTTATCTTTCCTGTTTTCAGTACCTTGAAGAACTGAAATTCTTTGCTACTGCATATTTTAAGATGCATGTTTATTCAAACAGTGCCATAATGTATAAATCAATCCAGGCTCAAGCTTAATTCAGCACTTTTGTTAAGAACAAAGGACTATTGCTGACATTTTATTTTTAATGTTTGCATTGAAATATATCTTTTATATCCTTTTACATCAACTCCATAAACAGCAGGCTTAACTGAATTTTTAAGCCCTTTGGTTATGAATTGAACTTTTGAATGTTAAATTAACTATTACTACAAGTATTGATACAAATACGTCTATAAAAAACAAACATTGCTCTTGATTAGTAGATTAAACTGAGGCTAAATTGGCTTTTTTCTTAATTTGTTTTCTCCTTATTAATCTTATCAAAAATACCTCTGAATTTAATTAACATTTAACATAGAAATTGTGTCTGGTGATTGACTTAATTTTTTTTACTAATCAGTTACGTATTAAATACTCATTTTCCAAGAACACTGCTCATTACCAAAGAATAATCATTCTAGTGAAGAAAATATTCATCTTTTTGTTGGGGAGATTTTTCTTTTTAAGTTAATAAGGCAAACCTTTTTGTTGAATCACCTCTAAGTTAGGATTATTATAACTAATCATTCTGGTAATTTTACCTCTTATATGTAACTACCAGTACACTATAGTTCCTTGAATAGCATTGGAGAAGCCAATAGCAAATTTCTGGTTTTAGGAAAGTAATTTGTCTTTGTTTAAACAACAATAATTACCAGCCATAGTTGCCTGTATGGTTAATTGCTCAATAATGCTGTTTACTTCTACAAGTTAAAATATTGCTTTTATTTTCAAATAAGTTATGGTTTATGATTAACACCAATAGAGAATATTTTTTCTAATTGTGATGTTATTTTAAGAATTATTTACAGAATTTTGATTTTATTAGGGCATCCTGTACATGAATGAACATCTTGTGGAAGAATACTTACAAAGAAATCCGTAAATGAAAAAAGCACAACTAAAGGTGTCAGAGACACTGAAAATTGTTTGCTGTATAATGTGTTATTTTCTACAACACAGGACGAAACAGAATATTTCATCTTCTCAGATGATGCAGGCAGGACAAATTTCCTTTCCAGGTTTAATGTCTGGAATCCCAGTCCTGCAAAGTTCATATCTCCCATATTATACATAGCATAAAGACCCTGACCTCACAAATGAGTGAAAAGCATGGATACATCTGCGCAGAACAAAGCATGGCATATGGTTCTATATATTGAACAGAAATACCACGGCTATTTTACATGCTTTCTTTTTCTTTGAGGAACACAAGATAAATGGGCCACAGAGAGTACAACCAACACCTAGGAATAGAAGTTATATACCTGTGGCAGACAGGAGTGACCATTTTGCCTTAAACATTTCTTGGCACTTAAGGCTCACAAGACATCCTCTAATGGTTTTGCTGCCGTCGACTGTACAGAGAAAAAATAGCCTCCGATACCACAAAGCCCAAGATATCTGTTTCCAACCCTATGGCGAACTGGTTCAGCTGACTGCCTCGAAGTCTGGCTGAACGTGGTCAAAATATACAGGACTGGAAAACACCTGCAGCAGAGACGATGTTAGTATTAGAAACATCTGACACGTGCACAAAAGTGCACAAATATAGAATGCAGAAGCCAATTTCAGACCAGGACTCCTTGAGGGAGGGGGTCTCTGTTGCGAAGACAACGACCAAAAGAGTACTGTTCATGCACTCTTCGAGAAGTATCTTGCTGTGTGAGCATCTTCTAAGGAATATACGTCTTCCAAGATGATAAGAAGATATAAAAGGAAACCGACTCCTTTGAAAAGTGTACGTACCCAGCAACAACAACTGGATGAGCAGCAGAGGACTCTGAATCAACAAGGCAACACTGGATCCACGGTGGTGACTATCTCTTGCTAATCTATCTTGACAGCTCGCCTTTTCTCTCTCTCTCTCTCTCTCTCCCCCCCCTCCTATCGCATATATCCCCATTGAGAAAATTAGAGTACCCTTAGCTTGGAACTGACACTTGACCTCATTTGTGTCTTAATTTCTGTCCTGGGGATTGAACAATTTAAACAAGTTACTGCTGGTTGGGCCTTGACAGTATCTTAAATGCCAGTCACCTATAGGTGATCATTATTCTGAAAACTTTAGCTACTCATGTACTACGTTTTTTAGCCTTCCTCCTGTTAGTAGAAAAGAGATTATTGAAAGAACAAAGTCTTGCATTTAGCCTGTCCTGGTTATCTGTTTTTACATGGCATTTATAAGCTTGATGCTCTGAACTTCTGTACACGATGAAATTCTGAGTGTCCCATGCCACATTTACCCCTCTCCTTATTCCTGTATGCCTGCCTTATAATTGGAGACTAGCACTGCACAAATGATGACTGAAGTGTATCCCCCTCCTTAGACTAAAAGTTTTCAGCAAGTGTGGGTCCGTTAGATATGAGTGAAACTTACTACAGGTAATGTAGTAATTTGACTAATGTTAGAAAAAAAACTAGGATTTTTTTTTTGTTCATGTGTACAAGTAGATAAACATTAATAAATAAAAGTTACAAAACCCTTATTTGTTGATATACACAGGCTAACGTGTTCAGTCTTTTTTTTTCCCCCTTTTTTAACATGAACTTCTGAATTTTTTTTTATTCTCCTGAAAGGAATTGCATAAGCCAGACATTTAGAGAAAGGCTTAGACATAAGTAACTTTCAGAAATCTTAAGAAATTAGTCTAACAGAAATCACTGGAGTTATGCACTGTATACTGCAGACTGACTCAGGCTTATGTTCTGTTACGGTCATCCTGATTTATTAGCACATTGATTCATCTGAGCAATTTTGTTGATTGAACCTAGAGTGTTGCTGCCTCTTCCTTGACACTGTCTTGAAAACCATGTTCCTGACTAACCCCATTGCCTTGGTGTGGAGTATACTCAGAAATGTCATCCGAAAGCTACATCCAGGATGTTGGTAGAAACCGTCAACTCAGCTGACCTTCACAGTTTCCTACTGCTAGAAGCATCTTACCAGGATAAACCTTGCAAAGAAGCCTGGTTTGCACCAAACCACCCTCATTGTCATTTTGCCTGATATCCCCTTGCTCCTACACTCCCTGTGTGCAAAATTAGAACACAGGAAGGGCACAAGCATCAGCTCTATTTGGCTAGCTGCATTCATGTACCAGCCACAAGATGCTGTTAAGTGAAAGCATGGCTCATTTATGCCTAAAAAGCACCAGGCTTTCATTGTACAAGAACCTCTTTTATAGCCACATAGCCACAGCACTGGAAGGACAACTATCAATATAAAATAACAGAGGTATAAAATCTGCATTTCTAAACACATCTTTAGCAACATTTTCTTCTTGAATAAACCAAGCATACTCTTCTTACTAACCAGCCACACCAAGCGTTAGGAGAATATGGGGAGATGACAGTGAATCCAGATAGTTTGAACTATGCTTGTGTATGTGCCAGAAGCCAATTTCTATCTTGGAAGCTCCTACTTGTAAGCAATTCTCATGTCTACTCAGCACACTGTACTCTTTTTTTGCTTTCTCAGCAAGCACAGGACAGCTGAACCATTTTTTAACAAGCACAAGCACAGGCAGATTGTTTTGCGTAACAGATATTTTTCTGTTAAGTTTGAATCTGTAGCGCGCCTTTCTGACTGAGTAGTTTTACTTGTGTCTGCACTGCTCTTTTGCGTCTTCAAAACACAGATTTTTTGACCATAAGCTTGCTTTTACTTTGGGATGTACTTCACTGTCTACTGTCCCTCATTGTTTCAACTACTTAATTTCTGTCCTCTCTTGTGGTGCTCAGCTCAAGAGCACTCTGTAAATGGAAAACACAGTGTGACTCATGCAGACCTCACACACCTCCCAGAGCACAGGCTTAATCTGGCACATCACTACCCTTCCACCTTCGGCTTATTGGGAAGATAATAGTTTTTAAATTACACATTGGTGGATGCACACGATTTGTTCTCTCTCTCTTGCAGTTACTGTTTTAAGACCCATCTAAGTAGATGTAAAATTTGTCTTTGCTTCTTTGTCATTTGCCACCACTAAACATAGCCTTTTTGCATAAATCATCATTTCATATATATTACGACAATGTGTCATTATAAAATACTTCATACGTGATGACCTTTGGCTGTTCCTTATTCAAAGATTAATGAAAGCTTAGCATGAGATATGTCTAATGATCCCCGTATAAACACTCTTGAAAGCTCTCTCCTACAAAGGCTCAGGCATGTATAAGAACCATTTTTGAAACTCACTGTTCTGTCTAAGGTCCTTTGGCGGTGCTTGACGGTTCTCACTTGCTAAATAAAGTACAACGTGCCAATCTGAAACAAATGCAAATTGTTACCTTTCTTCCATGTTAATTAAGGTCTGATTAATGCATTCCAGAAGTTGCTGCTGGGAATACCTTTTGTTGCAACAACAAAACTCATACATAAATCACAGTGCTGCTTTAACAATTGAACTTTGATTTAAGCTGTAAAGACTGCCTTGCCTGAAAATATCAACCTGGTCTCTTGAACAAAAGAAGCTTGAGAAATACACACTGGATTTGCAGTCATGCACTCCATATAAATTCTGCTATTGTAAGGAAAACAAAGTTGCAAAATCAAAATTAATTCCAAACTTCCTTCCCCAAAGATGCTCAAGGAAAAGCAGAACAAGTTCTATGGAGCCATTTGGGCCAGGCACTTACCTGTCACATGTTCATTACCATTCATAGAAAGTATTCTGAGTTTGTGCCAAAAACTGGATGTTGAAAATTGAGACCAGCTCTGTCATTACGAGAGATCTTTAATATATGATCAAGGTGAGATAAACCTTTTTAATTTGTATCTTAAATTAATATTTTTAGTTATTTTTAATACATTTTTTGGCAGAGTTCTACTCATGAAATCTTCCTATGTAGATCAAAAACCATCAAAATTTTGTGAGTCCTCCAGCAGAGAGACACTGCTGAAGAGTGGAAGACAAGTGCTATAAACAAACAGGACTGCCACATCGGAAAGAAAATCAGCAAGAAAATTATCTTGTAATAATTCTGTGCTATAAAATGATTAAATCTTGAAGGCAAAAGAGATTTGAATAGCCAGCAAGGCAGCCTGATTAGAAGGGAAAAATTACAGAACAACAACAACAAAATATCTGCCTTCTACATTGTCTTGGGCTCTCTCCAGAAATGGCTGGCTGACTCCAGGCTCTGTCGCAGATCATCTTTGAAGCGAGACACAGTCTGTTATCATACTGGTCCCCCTTTGGACCCGCCTTTGAGGTTGGTTTGGTTTTTCCTGCTGTCTTTTGGGGGTGGTTGTGTTCCCCTCTGGGATTGATTTGTCTTCCTCTCTGGGGTGGTTTGGCTCTTTCTGAAATCTGTCTCATTCACTTCATCCTGATATTATATATCCATAAAATTAGTCTATCACAAGTATATTTTCTGTTTTATTGTTGATAAGTTTCCTTCACTAATGATGTTTGTGATAACCTGTAATAGTATATATCTACTTGGTTGTTGCTGTTATTTGTTGTTGCTATATAATTGATCTTTGCTGTATGATTGATTACTGCTATTATTAATTAGTGATAGTAATTTGTAATAACTTGATATATATGCATTTATATTCACTTTGCCAATCATAGATATACTTGCTAGTGGTGATTTTGTGGTAGTATATCTGCTTGTGGCGATTTTTTTGGTATTTGTGGTAATCTGTAATAAAGTAGAAAAATCTAGAGGGTAAAAGCCTCCATGTTCTTGCCTACTATGGTATCCTACAACCCATAGTCATGATCTCTACCTACCCATGGGCTGTGCAACCTTTTAGGTAATGTCAAAATGGTGGAAGAAACTCCTTCCGGACAAGTGGGAACTCCATGACCTGAATAAGGGCGTGGTCAACTACTGTCACCTCACTCAGGTCTCTTGTTTCAAGCTACTTGACCCTTCACATTTAAAGAAAAGTTGTGTATTTGTGCAAAGAAAGCATAAATGGTGTCTACTGTCAGTTAAATGACACTAAATGAATCACAATTCTGACCTAAAATGGAATTTAGCTGTCTGAAAAGGGAGAAGAAAAAATCAGTCTCATGCAGTATCTACTCTTACCAAAATGCCATCAAAATAGATTAATATGAACATAAATATGATTTTAACTTTTTCCTGTTTATAATTGTTGGTGGACAGAAAACTACAGAACATTGCATGGAAACAGCTTCAGATTATCATTTTCTGTTACTTCTTAATGCTTTTTAGAAAAAAGCTTTAAATCATCTTTCACATGTAAATTTAGACTTGGCTGGTCTTCAGCCACAGTGATATACTTACCTGTTTTCTTTGAGTCTTCTATTATTTTGTTGAATGCTGTTGTCAGATCATGCCCAATAATATAACATGGTCCTCTGAGCACATCTCCATTAGATTTTGGACATACTGCCTCAGAGTTCAATAAAGATGCTTCTCTTTTATGACTGAAAACTGTGCATGATTTCATATCCTACATTTTCACAGTTATGTCAATTACTAATCATACGATCATAGAATGTCTTGAGTTGGAAGGCCAGTATTCTTAATGATATGAAAAAAATGTCTCCATGGAAAGAAGCAGAGACCAGCAACTCAGACCACACAGAAGACCTGCCTGATAACTCTTATGTTTTAATTACCACTAAATTGAACAAGATGCACATATGGGAATTAGCTGAGAATTTCTTTTGCAAATCTTGTATTAAAAGGCAAAGAATGGGTATTTAGTTTCATAATATGGGATAATCTAGATGTAAGAATAACAAAAAATTCAGTTTTATTGAGTTTCTGAACTTTAAGACACTACAGTTTTAACAGGAGCTGAAGAATAACTAAGTACATCTGATTTCTGTCTTTATGAATTAATCAGAAAACATTCCTCAACTACAGATTGTGAAAAAAAGGGGTCAGGAGGCCCATGTATTTATATAAATCATTGAATGTTGTAACATTTCTTCATTTCCCTGGGGATTATATTTCTATATAAGACTTAATATTTGTGAAGCATTATGTTAAAAATAATAATATAATTATAGACTAATGCTTTTATGTATTTCATGCAACAAGCATATATACAGCTTCTTTTCAGCAAAATGGTGCGGTAACTAATAACTATAAAAAGAAAGTGAAAGTCAAAGGAAAGTTTACCTAAAACACTGCTCTAAAATCTTGGAAGATATTATTCTGCATGATCAAGGACAGTATACAATATATTTCTGTTGCATTCAGCTAAGTCTCTACCAACAAAACTAATTATATAAGATAGCTCTTGGCCCGATAATGTTACATTTTCAAAGCTCTGACATGTAGTCATCTTGGTAATATAATAAATGCTCTTGCTAATAGAAGGTTTTAAACATAAGTTTTTCCAGTCACAGTGGTCCAGAATTTTCTTCCCAAACACAAGGCTGTCAGTTTATACTGTAACTTAACTCTCTTTTCACTTTTCTAGGAAATATGATAACACTC
>NW_009617111.1:0-15132 GCF_000690535.1 Cariama cristata | reverse complement strand
TCTTTCAATATGAATGACATTCAGTGTCAGAGCTAAGGTTTTCATTTTATCCAAAACTTTAATTTTGTTGAGTTTTGTTCATTTGTTTTGGAATAATGTGTCTAAATACTATGTTTACACCTAGATAAATTTATGATTGGCCTGGGTTCTTCTTATTTATTATTAATCTATCTTCTTTCTTCCAGTGAAACACGATATTTTTGGAAGTTAGTTACACCGCATGTTATTTGTTATCTTCCTTGAACATGGTGTAACAAAAGTAAAAAAAAATAGATAAGTTGCTTGGGTCAGGGAGAATTGTATTAATCATCTGCTGTTGTGAGAATCTTCCCAACAAGCAAAGAAAGAAACAATGCATTTGATTTGGGATGCTTTTCATGTTTGGTCTTAGCCAAAAATAGACCAAGAAACTATCTAAAGCAAAACACTACAGCATGATTGGAAAATGCTATTATTGGACTTTCAATCCCCTCTTCTGGACATTGGCAAAGATATTACTTAATGAAGTCCTAACTTTATACTCCTGCTGGCCTTTAATTTGGTATCTTCCTATAAATTCCTGTAGATTTTTCTCCTTTCTTTTTTCCTTTTTTTAATTTTTGCTACTACTTTTCATGCAAACTAACTTGTATTAATATTTTGAAAAAAAGATTTAACATGTCACAATATCAAATAACTTACTAAAAAGTGAAAGTATATAACTGTCACTTTCTTTCTACCTTTAAGAATAAACCTAAAAAGTAACCATTTGACCTGCAATACTTCTGTTTTTCAGCAAGTAATGTCCATACATGCAAAAGAGTCCTGCTCTGAATGTATCCACAGCCACAAGCTAAAAAACATGCTAACTTTTTGTGAAATTGGGCACACCAAAAGAAGAATGAAAGGTTTGAAAAAGCTGCATAGTATGGATATTAAATTTTTATACAGCACATTCCACCACTACATGCTAAAATATTTTATAGAACGGTCTGTATCATTAATGAAAATAATTTCCTTAAGAAAACATATCACACTAGTAACCAACCAGAAGTAGAATCAATGTTACTAACACTTAGTCAAATGTCCCCCATGTTATTCTGCATTCTCAGAAATAAATTTAGGAAACTCCATTCATTTTCTAAACTCCCGAAAACTTCTCAGCAATATCCCACTCCTTACTAAATTGAAAAAAACAGGAGGTGTTAAAACTTAGATTTACTATAATTAGCTATTAAGTAGCAAGTTGATTTTACATAAACACAGAAAAAAAAAAAATGAGATACTTAAAACAGCTCCATTGAGCAGACACGGACTTAACAGGTAAATATCAGTGCAGTTTTAAGGTCAAAAAAGCCTTTCATGTTTAACAGCTACTTAACACACACTTCACACAGAAGAGATTTTTTTTCATTTTTTCCTTTTGTTTTTGTTTCCTTGTCTGAATATGATGCAAGATATGTAATAATTGCTCCATGATTCACTAAACTTTGAGTTAGCAGTGATATTGAAAGACCTAAACAGAAAAGTTCTTGCTTCAAATCAGTTCAGCAATAATGATTACAGCAATACCTCAAGTACTGTGCTTTTGACCTTCTATCAACAATTAAGCCATGCTATGGAAGAGCTACATTTCCTCAAGCTTCAAGCCAGACTCTTAACAATAGCTTTAGGTGAAAGTTTTCCTAGTTATAAAAGAAATATGAAAAGGAGTGAAATACAAGAATTTGCTGTTGATTCACTTTAGCCAGGCAGAGCCTTGAATCATAGAAAAACACTCCTTAGCCTTTTATATCCCCCCAAAATCTAGCTCCTACTAAAACATTTTCCTTTCAAAAAAAATCGATCAAATTTATTGAACTGTGAACTGACATTCTATCATGAATTAAGACACTGATGGTTCCTTTCTAACTAGAAAAGTTCATCAACAGACTACCTGGAGAAAAAAAAAAAACCTTTGTATAATGGAACATGATTATTTTTGTGCATTAAAGAGCTTCATATAAAAAACCTATGATCTGCTAAATGGATACATTTTTCTCTCAGCAGAAAAAAAAATAATTTACCCATCAGAAAAAATAATTACAATAGTGACACTAGCTTTTTGGATTTATAAGAACTGTTTCAGCTCAGAGAGTCCCCAAGGATTACAAATTAAAAAAAAATGCACTTATGCCATCTTCCTGTCACTCTCTTGGGAATGGATCAACAATCTTCACTCTTCATTCTGCTGGTGGAGGCCATCTACTCTGGGCAGAAACATCTATGAAGGCAAGAAGGAAACAATTCTTCCTTTTACATAATCAATTCAAGCCACACTGTTTGGCTTCTGTCCTTGAAGAGGAGCTTTGAATTTTTTAAATTTTTTTTTATAGTAAAGTGTTTTCTCCTTTCTAATGCTTTAGTTTTATTATATTTACATGGTTGAAATAAAGTCGAAAGGAATTCACTGTACAGAATATATTAATGAAGGCAAAACCCCCATACCTTACTGGGATATTTACTTTATTTTCCCATATTTTGTATAACTATAAAAATTAAGATAAATTCACTGAAATAATTAAGGTAGTCTTGGTTTGTAAGCTTTATCAAATAAGCATTCTGATCAATTAACAATTAGGAGACTTTGCTGATTAACATCTGCTTCCCTAGAAGTAGAATTAATTCATTGACTCTTTGGTTACCTTTACTGCACTCTTAAATTTTTTTTTCCGTGTCCATTTTTAATATACATCCCTCTTTTTCAAAACACGTTACCCTGTAACAGGGGAAAAAAAAAAAAATACATTTACAATGTACTCAATAGACATCTGTACTGTTTACGGTGTTTGTAAGAATGTTGTTGGTCAAGGAAAATCAGACATAAAAAACTTCATAGTTGTCCTGATGTAGACAATGTATTTTATTTATTTTTTTTTTTTTCATATTACTATAAAAAATAGTACAAGTAGTTTTTTAAAGCTTTTAATGCTGGGTTTTTTACCTCAGTTTTAATCTCTCAGATTAGTTATCTAAAATATGTCTGAACCATACACAACAATGACTGAAAAACTAAATGGATTCAATAAACTTAAAAATTACATAGCTTTTCTTTGTATTTTATATTTGGTTTTCAGAAACAAATGAACAAATTTATTGGAGAATTTACAAATACGTATCGTAGATGACTTACATAAGTTATAAGTAGAAATATCCATGACAGAAACCTGACCGAATGAGTCCCACTTGCTGTATCAGAGAACACAAGCATTGCACACTGCAAAATGCTATCAAACTGTCTAGCACAAATCCAAATGTAAACATTGGATGTCACACTGAAACTCACCAGAGAAGACTCAAATCAACCACATCTCTTCCATATGGACTTACACAATCACAACTATTTAATACATATTTGAAGTGACAAGCTTCTGGAAATAAAAGCACTGACACATGGCTAGAGCTAGTAGTTTTAAGAAATTATAGTCATACTAACACCATCCTAAAACCTCAGGAGTTCAAAGTCATCTTGATATAGTTCCAGCAGCCCATTGTGCAATTCCTAACAAATATTCTTTCTTCTTTTTTTTTCCCTGAGCTGTCAGCATTGTTAATGATACCACTTTATCTGTTTTAAATGGGTTTTTCCACACCATGTCATTAAGCAGATATTTACCCAGTCATTGCATTTGCTGAAATCTGCCTGGTCTAATTTGCTGATAAACTACTTGAGGTAGCCTTTGTGAAGAAAGCCCATTGATCTCACAGTCTGTAGAAGTCTTTAGGTAGCTTATGGCAGACCAGGCCCAGAGGTTTAAAATCTAAAGCTCTGTCTTAAAGGAGGAATTTCTCATCCATATGTGAAGGAAGTCCCTTGGCATGTGTCCAGGACAAGTGTCTGGCAGGGTCAACATTAGTATTACTAAATAGTCTAATATGAACTGGATTAAGACGCACTCATGAAAGTCTGTGGGCAAATATTGCTACATTACCATAGTTAATCTGTGTTTGTTTCTTTCCTCTGGACAGGGCAACCAGTCACTATGTCACAGTTTTTACGAGCTTTGAGAAAAATGGTAAAATGATGGATGAAAATGAAATAATTAGCACTGATTCTGCTGGTCTCTGAATCAAAAGGCACTGAAACCCTCTGTTTCTAATGTTTTGCAGGCTTCTGATGAAAGGAGGCTAATAGCATACTTTCTTGTGATATTTTTATTAGCATGCTCTCCCCTACTCTGCAGCAGAACAGGCATTGTCCTTCTCTCATTGCCTTCTTTCTCACAGTTTAAACAAAAAATGTTCTTCTTTAAGTGCTTGGCTTTTTATTAATTAATTTCATATTGTTCTTACTTCTTCCTTCATGTGTGCTTTTTCGTTGCAATGCTGTTGAAAGTACTGTATTTCACTATTTATATGGCTATTCATACAGCTGTTCCTGGTTAAGTCGGAAAATAAATGCCTTCTTGAGAAACTAGTTATGTAACTTTTTTCTAGATAGATAGAAGTTTAGCAGATCCAAAGATATTGTTTTGAATCCATTTCCATATAAGGCCAGTTAAAACTGAGCAACACTACTGGTACCCCTAAATTAATAATCTCAAAATGTGAGTACTTTATGTCTGAGTATGCTCTATATAAGGGCATAGAATAATTTATTTTGTGTGTCAATATTTTCCATCTTGTATAATGATAAAATAATTAGAAAGGTAAAATTACTGTGATAATTTGGAGAGTGTTGTGAAGTGAATAAACCTGACTCAATTGGAAATCTTGATTTTTACACTTTTGTAATTTCCTAGGACGTCAAGATTTATGAAGACCTGGAAAAAATCTTAGGGTTTAAGAACCTCCCAAAATTCCTCAACTCTCGTATGAGGTTATTTTAAAAATACCCAAATATTTGAACGTCATATATACACATGTCCACAAATAGATCAAAATAAAGGATCTAGTCTAGCACAGAATCAAAGGAATTCTGTCATTCTGCAATTCTTATCAGCTTCCATGGCAGAATGCCTAAAAGGACTTTACAAAATGTCTACCATTACTGAACAGATACCATTTACAGATATCTGGGTGTATTTTTTGGCCATTTTTGAAAGCAATCATAGTTGTAGTAAATTATATGATAATCTAAACTTAACCTTTAATGTTACAGATGATGTATTGAATTTCTTAACATTTTAGGTAAAAGTTTAACAGTTGGATATTTTTAAAATATCAGCCTTTCTATAAATCTGGTCACTAAAATAGAGAGAGCATTCATTTTCAAACAAAGCAAAGTAAATATATCAAATGATCACTTTGAAATTAAAAATTACTTTCTGGACTAAAAAGTATATTATTACTAGTTGCAGTGACAGTGGGGATATTTAGCAACAAGAGTTTCTTTAATATTCTGGATGTTTTCCCCTTTTCTGACAGATACATTTAAGGGAAAATGATGTTCCTCCAGACACTATTCCAAATTCACTGTTGTGAATTCTGACGCTATTTAATTATGATGTTAATCTGCTTTACTCTTTATCCCATTGATTTCAGTGATAATTATGCACTCACGCAGCCATTTCCTGTAGTCATGACTCAACCCAAACCTCCACTGATCTCGGTGTAAATTTTCCATGTCTACAAGATCACATTATGATCTGAAAAAATCTAACTACCAGTGTGTTAGTGTGATCCACCCATTGAAATATTCACCCATCAATTTAGAATTATTTTCTATTATATTTTTGTTAGTTACAGTACAGAACAAGACTTCAGAGAATAACTTGTCCATATCCTCACAGAATTTCCAGTGGGAAGATAAAGGTCATATTTGTCCCCTTGTTACTGATCATATTCTATATATTAAAGATACCAGTTGTCTATCAGATTTATGGTGACCTGTGTCTTTAAGGAACATGTTGAGACAATAACACATTGCAATAATGTGTTTTCCTCCGTGGAAAATCTATGCTGCTGTTCCTGTTAAGAAATAACTGGTACATCATTTATAAAGTCAACATCTGAACTTAACAGAGTTTCAAGAAGGTGGTATTTCTCATAAAGGAAGTATATTATCCACTTAAACAGCTTTCAGTCTTGCGCATAAACTAGGCCTTAGGCAAGCCTTAGAAAAGGGAAAATAGATGGCAATGCATTAACTTGTCTGCTCAATTTTAATAGCAGAATGCACTAAGTTTTTTAATGAGAGTGGAAGGAAAAATAATGACCTTTAAATACCCCTTTAAAAACTACAAAGCTAAATGGAACAACTATTTTTTCTTATTGCTATATCTTACCTTTTCTAGATATTCACTGTGTTTATTTATTACATGGGTTATATAGTGTAGTTTTTTCACAGAGTAGCTTACATTAAATAATGAACTTCCTATCTTAAAAATAAGGTAGTGTGAATCCCATTTATTGCATTTATTTATCAACCTTTTAGTTTTGTTTTGCATTAGAATATGTATAACAACATGCAGATTGTAAATCATGGACTTTTTTGCGCACAAAGTGACTTTTAAAAGAATTCAAGTGTTTATTACACTAGTAATACTAACTTCCAATGTTAAAGGCAAATAAGACTCAAAATTTACTAAAATAACATTGACTGTTTTCACCTCTGTTAATATTTCATTCTTTTTTTTTTAACTTTGATGAAGCAGTGCTGGAAAAAACAATAATAAAAATTGCTATATCAGCCTGTCTTGAGAGGACAGAAAAATGGAAAGTTTGATCGTAACATCATCTGTATTGCTTCAGGCTGCTAGGCCCAAACCTATTAGTCAAGCTAAGTACTAAGACTCATACAGACTAAGATTAATACTAAGAGTAAGCTCTTGGTATTTTCTTTGCAACACACAGAGATGTGGTTGTGGAAAGTACACTTGTGGAGAGTAAACCTTCTCCAAGAGGTATTTCACTTGAGAATACTTAAATAGAAAATAATGGCTACTAAGGCTTGAAACAATTATGGCAATATCATTGAGATGCCCATTTAAAGCTCAGTATTTTCAACAGACCTGAGTGAAATACCCAGAAGCTGTATACTACGTATAATTTTAAAATTTAGTTCACCTTCTCCCCACTTTTCTCCTTCACCCCTTTATAAAACAAAAAGAATTAAATATTAAAACAGTTCATTTTAGCTTGGTTTCACAATAATCTCTATCATGAATTCTGTAATCACATCTCAGGGAATGTGGTGAGAAGACTTCTGTCTTACATTGTTTTTCACAAATCCTGCTCCCTATATGGGCTGCTTCTCTCGTGGGTAAACTCTGACAGAAGAGAAACCAGAAATGGAGATTCTGGGAGTAAGTTGGAATTTCTAGGCTCT
This sequence comes from Cariama cristata, assembly GCF_000690535.1. NCBI lineage: Eukaryota > Metazoa > Chordata > Aves > Cariamiformes > Cariamidae > Cariama > Cariama cristata. Next base: position 7,844 of record NW_009617111.1, on the reverse strand, counting down.
TTTATAACACATTTTACAGTAAAAATTACTTTAATCAAATGCAGAGATTCTGTGCCAATATTTGCTAATTTAGCTACTTTGTCTAAATGTAGCAATTCTGCTAATGTTACCAATCAGTTTAACTGAAATTCTATGTCTAGAATTTATTCAAATGCACTTTGAATGAGCACGCTTATCACAGAAGTTATTCATTTATTGGACATCTATTGTTATTTTTTGAAATTAGTAATCTAGAAATTAACATAAAGGAACAGGAGAACTAAGAACTAAATACTAAACCCAGGCTCCTAAGAAAATTTACTTCTCTGAGAAAGGGTTTTAAGGAAAGTGTATGTCCTGCAAGATAGTAGTATTTCAACGCTTAAAAGTTGCTACAAACAAAAAATTATCACCTCAATTTGAATAATTATATCCAGATTAAGATTTGAATATGCATTCTTAGCATCAATGCTTTTCTGACTGATTAGTTGTTTACAGTTCAGGTTTGCCTTTGTTGCATGGACTCATCAGTCTTTATTGGCCTGCCTATGAAGCTCTCCTTTCAAAAGAAAACTTTGCTTACCACTCTTTCTAAAGGAATTTCAATGCCAATTTCAACTACATCATCCTTCTGACCTCAACATAGCTCCAAAGGTGTAAACAAAACAATAAAGATATTCCATGCGGGAAAAGGATTGACTTCAAATCCTTGTTTGTTATACGGGAAGTCTGAAGAAGACCAGAATTAAGTCAATTTCATGCAACTGTGCATCAAATAGTGAGAATGGAGGTTAGACAAGTCCAAGACATCTGCTGAAATTATCCACATAAGAACTTGTTGGGGACTCAGAGAAAAAGAACAAAAATTGCATGTTTTTGTTAGCTACAAAGACTGCTGATGAGAAATTATCTCCTTAGACCTGCTCTGTGCATCGAAAACAGAGACAGGGATTTCTGGTCATACCACTGTACACCAAAACGCTTTTTGCATCTAAAGCTGAAACATGATACATAAGGTTCACAGTGAGATAACTAATTATAGTAGGTAAAAATGGACACTAACCTCTATACAGTAGCTTTTAAAACTTCAGAACTGCAGCTTTGTAGAAGTTGTAACAAAAGAGGTGATCAGTACTTAAATTACATTTGAGGAAAATTAGCATTTTTAATACAACAATTTGAGTTACTCTATTATCAAATAAAATTTGAATTTTTGGACTAAATATCAATCTGTTGAAATTGATGCTTGCTATGTTAAAGTCTTGTTTTAATAATCTTTTAAAGTGGTTCTAAAGTTCTAAATTATTCAATTTACTGAATTTGACCTAGGTACATAAAATGAATTTCTATTTAAAATTTACATAAAAAAAACCTCCAAAATACCAAAATGAACAATTCTAATCTACCATGTGAAATTGTTACTTGTCTTAACTGTACAAAGATTGTCAAAGGTTTAAATTTTCCTTTTATTTTAGATCAGGGTTTTCTTGCATTTTTCTTTTAACACTTAAAACTCTTATTGGACAGAAAAGTCAGCTCCCTTCTGTAAACGCGTTTGGTTAGCAATGATTCAGTAAGGAAATGCTACTAGTCAATATCAACTTAATATTCTGGTAAATGGGTAAAAGCATTCTTTTTTTCACATTCTGGATGAGATGAAACATGAGTTTGTACTGGTAAGAGGGATTTAAAGTATCTATTCAAATAGTTTGGAATGAATTACTGAAATTCTAAATAGATGAAAATGCAAAGTTGGCAAGATTTTCAAGGAAACCAATACAATTTTCTTTTTCATCGTTGTCAATTGGACTTGAATTTCAGTTGTTTCATAAGATAATGAAATTTCCTTTATTTTGTCAATTGAAATGCAGCTACACTTATAATACACTGTAAAATACAACATAGCGTCTATTTTCCAAGAATAATGACACTTAGTAAGGCTTGCTTTCACTAAAAATATGCATTCAATCCTAACTGAATACAACAGAAACGTCAACAACATTGTCTGAAGATTAGTAAATGCAAGGATTATTGAAATGAATTGGCAAAGTTTTTTCTGTGTAAGAGAATACATAGTATATTAAATAGAATTAGGAGAAATTAATATGTAGCAGCATTATATGAGTGCATTTTGGTTTCCCTCAAATACTTACAGTAATTTAACTAAGTTTTAAGTTTTTCAAGGTTTTAATTACCTAACTAAATACAGTTTAGGAGACACTATTTGTTATTCGTCAGCACAGAGGGACTTTAGGAACTACAAAGAATGCTAAAAGTGGAAAAACTCATCAACAGATATTTTTTCATACCACCACAATAAGCCTTTCTAGTCTGCAGTTTAGGTTGGAAGTCAGACTACTGGCACTCAGCACTTTCAAATATCAGATGCTAATTTATGTAAGTACTCAGTTTCCAGCTTTAGCAAATAAATCCAACTATGGTCAGGACTTAGATAAGAAGAGAAGTAAGACTCTAATTAGACATTTCTCGAATGAGGTGCATTCAAAATTTAGACAGTTTTAGAAAACAGTGTCATAGAATAACTAGTGATTACCTCACCTCTACCATATAATGTTATACCTCTATAACTCTCAACAAGGAGACAGGAAGGAAGTAGGACAGGACAGCAAAAGTAGTTATCTTTACTCAGATTCTTTCCTGAAAACTCAAAAGAATTGAAGAGTTGGTGCTTCTGGGGAGCACCCTGATCCAAAGAAATGTATCTTGTGTTCTAAAACCTGCTGTATTATGAAAAAAAAAAAAAAAAAATGATTGGCTGGCAAATTGAGCTAATTATTTTAAATTCTTAGCAAATACTAAATTTCACATTCAAAGAGCATCCTCTCATATAAATATACTGTGCTATCACAATATACTATGAAGAAAACATCAGTTATATTAAATGCATTGTAGCAAAGAGAACTTTGCAGTTGCTGTACAACACAAAACATGCTGTTTTTCTTTATTCTATAAAACTTGAAGGTTTTTAAGACAAAACCAATGAGAAATGTGTTTTGATCCAATTAAACTATGGGTTGATCTACAAGGTCATATGGTGATTCTGCATTTTTTGAGCATAAATATTATGTATAAATAACCATTCATCATCCCATTTTAAACTGTAACTAACACGGACTGTAAAGGCAGGCACTTAAAAATCTACTTGGTGAATTAATTTATAGCAGCAGAAAATCATCCTGCCTTATCTTTATACTGACAATACTACTGCAGACTGTTAACATGTAGAATTAACTGCTTTACCCTGCCCCATTTTAAGAACATGATATTTTAATAATCAGTTACATATGAAATATTTCCAATATGAAGGAAACAGTAACTATAATGAAAAATAATTTGTGTGTTAAAATTACTTGGAAGCATTGGGAAAAAATACCAAATAGATGAATACATATTACTTGTCCGTAAGTTTGTGATTGAAAATCACGTGATACGGACCTTTATACTCTCTTTCAGGGTGGTGGATAACACTTTTCAGTAGGCAATAATAACAAAGGGCATGCTGTTCAAAAAGCCAGATGTGGGTCTGTTCTGAAACTACCCTTACTCTCTATATATCACTATGATAATATCAAACTTTTTCTTGTCTTTGAAGACCGTAACTTGGAAAAAAGAGCAGATGTTCAAGGGTAGCAACACAATTGTGGTGAATTTTACTTTGTTTACAAGGTAATGGAGAGTACATACTGCATTCCTGTATGGTGTGTTAAAAAGTAGTTAGAAGAACATCATACTTTTAATCTTCATTTTCTCCGCAATGTCCGGCGCACAATGAGATTTTTATACATGTTTGCACGCATGTGTGTGTGTGTGTGTGTGCACATGGAAATGTGTGTGTTTGTGTACATGGTACCCAGTAACTTCTATTTTAGCATTTCAAAGCATTTGATAATGTCACAATTAACTTCACAATGACAGAAAATTGTGGATATTTCTCGAGCCAGCTCGGCAGCATCATTGAGCAAAGGTCGACCCTGGGAGAAGGAGACAGTTATGCTTGTTGGCAGAAAACCATGGGAGTAAGAAGCGAAGCTTTAAGATATGGAACCTAGTTAGCAGAACACAGTGGTCTGTTTCAGCAGCTATTTGTAAAAAAAGTTTAGTCTTTGGCCTTATAGATAAGAAAGTTGCTAAAGTTGCTATGTCTGTAATAGTTAAAAAAAAACTGTATAGTTAAAAAATGCTGTAATGGAAAATGACTGAAGCTCAGTTACAGGCTGACACATCAGCCCGCTGTAGAGGCATAAAAAGTTTGCTTGATTGTAATAAAGGGTCTTCGATCCACATTCGGAGTCCGTGCATCAATACGCCACAGAAAAGTAATTCAGTTTTCCACTTTACTTATTGAATGCTAAACATACTTTTAATCCCCTCTTTTTATTATTCCGGGAGAAACTGAAGAAGGACAATGTTATGCATTTTGCCTAGTCATTTACACACAGGGTAATGTAGTTCTGGTCAAGTTCAGAAGAAAGCAAATTTAGAGGAAGCAGAAGTTGCAGTCATATGCCATCTTCCAAAAGGGAAGAAAATTCTTTTCCACGAAAAAGTCCAAAATCTTGCTCTTTTTATTTTATTATAACCCTGGCTGAAAAGTAGAAATCATGACTTTGATTGCCTTTAAGAGTGTTCCAAGTTTAAGCAATTAGAAGAGATTTGAATCATAGCAAAGCATGAAGAAAGTAATAAAAAAGAACAACTAATATAAGAGTGCATAGATGTGCACAGTTTATAGTACTTATGTCTTACTTGAATTCATGCCTGCTCTACTTTATGATCATAGAGTTAAAAGCTCTCTTGCCTTCGTTTAATTTGTTTACATTAAATAAACTAATGCCAAGGCATACCTGCTGTTGATAGGGTCTTCTTCTAGCTTAGAGATCCTGATTTATATTATCACAGTATCATACCCAGTGCAAATATATTTGAAAGATTCTGAACAGAAGCCCCTAATGAACCATATTTAGTCAGCAGAAATGAGTGCAGTCATCAGCTCATCTAAAGCAAAGAATGATCTCTAAGTAGTTGACTGCAGTTGTAAAATTGATGGGGCAATGCTGATTGTGCAAAGCGAAAAATTCTGCACATGTGGAAAAAGGTTTTGTTCAGCAAGATTACAGATGAAAAAACATCCATATTGTAGCGAACTTCTGCTTGTCCCTCTTGTACAACAAAAGAAAAACCTAGATGTTCAAGCCAGCTTAAACTAATCAGTATTCATGGCTGAAAGTGAATGAGATTTACCATCATCTGATGAGAGGACCTAACCTGGTCATGGGATTCACCAGAAAGATGGTTATTACACCTGCACGGTCAGTGTCCTACCTTACTCTTACAATCAAGCTAGTTTCAAATATTTTCCACATGTGTATAGTCATATACAAACCAGACAGGAACAGTGTATCTTTTAAAGATTACTGTGCCAGTGTACCACAACTGCCTTAGTCCCACACATAATGCAAATGTCACTAATGCACTTCTGAAAAAGCAAGGAATATTTAACTCTCCTCAGCTAAAGGTCTAATCTAAACACCCCTTATACTGAGCTGTAACGTCTTAGACTATATATCCTGAGTTACTGAAGTAGATTGCATGTTAATATTTCTGACTGAACACTTTTAATTTGATTTATTCAATTATCAAAGAAGTTTGCATTGAATATTTTTCAAAATCATGTCTTAAAACCTAAAGTACTAAATGATAAAAATTTACCTAAGATATTTATTTGTGTCCTGACTTTCTTTGTTTCTGTGTTGAATTAGCTAACAGCATCATTCCTGTTCCCCGCTCTTTTTGGTTTGTGCAACTGGCAAGTTAATTCCTCGAGAAAAAAAAAAAAAAAAAAAAAAAAAGCATATTTTCAAAACCAGAAAACAAATATATAATTTCTACTGTAACAGAATCATGTTGTCTCTCAAAATTACATCATAAGTTTTGGCATAAGTATTTCAAATATTCAAAAGAAAAAAATCCAGCTTATCAACTAGATAATTTCTTCAAGTGTAGAAAATCTATTAAACATTGTTTATACTGCAAATACAGTACTCCAATGTGTTTGTCAGTGGTATTCACAACATAACACTACATGAACCACATTGATTCCTTCAGATGAAGGAATTTACAATAAGAACTGTAGTTTTGTCTTATAGCTTTTGCAGCAGCATCTTTCTGTGTGCATGTATGGTAGACTGTTTACCCCTTTCATGATCTTTCCTATTTCTTTTATGTATTTTCCAGCTCATGCACAAGCTATCCTATAGAAGAGAAAAAATGAAAAGAAGAAAAATTAAGACCACAAGAGGAAGCTTTTATTGTTAATACACGTGTTAATAAAGCTATGTTGCTTTAATACTCCTAAGTCAAACTTGCATTTAGTTTTTCTGTGCACCTTTCATCCTAATTTACTAATTCTCACAAATAGGATATGGTCTATAAAACATTACATTTGTTTTCGTTTATTCCAATCTATTTCATCCGGTGGAATACATAAATACATGAATATATATATACATAAATATATACCTGCAGACTCATACAAAGTGCTTTTTACAAATTTTGAATAATGTTGGAGAGATTAAAAATATTGGAAAACAAATGCAAAGAGCTACACTTCTCAGGCAGATTACTGTAATACAAACACAATGCTGCATCTCTTCTAACTGTAGATGTACGAATTCAAAAATAGTCAGTCTAAATCACTCAAATGGTACATGTGCCAGATATTATCAATTTGATTTCTTTAGAACTTTTCATTTCATTGTCAGTAAAGTAGCAAGGGTAGTCACAGTAGCTCTATACCAGCAGCTGAATATCCTTGATCGCATTTTAACCTGGTCCTTGAAATTATACAGCTTTCACATAATTACCTGTCAGTGAAACATGCCATTGATTTGTCTTTTTCTAAGTATTTTTTTTATCTTACACCTTCCAAGTTCCCTTTTAGAACTGGATGAAAAACTGCTGTGTAATTGTTTTAAAGTGAAAAATGTTAATTTCTGTACAATACTCTTTTTTTTTCAGATGTACGTAAGTTCTTCCTACATCCTTTCTTTTTCCCACATGTTCTTTTTGAGGGAGACAAGTGTGGGGTTCTCCCTTCATGCGAGGCACGGACAACTCAGCACACCAATATGATGGTTATAGAAGTCTTTTATTAATCAGAAGGCTACATCTTATATTATGTTTTCTACTTCTGTACAGTCTCTTGCTCAAGCTCTGATTGGTTACAAGTACTGTTCACACGACTATCACGCTTTTTAGAAAAGATTCAGATAGGTGCTTATGCTATGCGTAATTTCTATGTAAATTAGACACAAGTTCTTTGTCTAGCACACAAGCTCTTTGTCTCACCTTGTTACTATGATTTTATTTCTTAATTTTATCTATCTCCGGTTCCCCTAGTATCCATCTCCTGTTCCCCAAGTATCCATCTCTTGTTCCACAAGCTTGTTTCTTTATATAACTCTGCATTTTTCCCACATCTTTTTACATTCTCAAAATGTCCTCCAGCTCATTGTTAACAAAAAATGATCCTACATCTCCCTCCTTTTCATTAAATATAGTTCTAATGCTACTTCTTATGAATCCCTGGATACATTGTAATATGCAAAGCAATAAAATCATTATTCCAAAAAGCAAACCTAACACAGGCAAGCAAGCTTTAATTAAGCTAACAACCCATGATGCCAATCCAAAACCTTTCAGCCACTGTGTAAATGGATTTTCCTTGTAGGTGATATGGGACATTCTCTCTTTCATCAGCTGCAATTGTTTATGTATGCTTTGTGAGTGATCTGACAAATTCATACAAACATTCCTTCAAATTCTTGACAACTGTGCCCCTGTGC
>NW_009617110.1:36585-43630 GCF_000690535.1 Cariama cristata | reverse complement strand
TCAGGATATCTGCCTTATTGGTCTTCCCCTGATCTTTATCCAAAAGCACTCAACCTCATCATCACTATCGTTGAGTTCAAGGCAGTCAAAATACTCTCTAACATATAAGGCTACTCCGCCGCCTCTCTTTCCTTGCCTATCCCTTCTGAAGAGCTTATAGCCATTCATTGCAGCACTCCACTCAGGAGACTCATCCCACCAGGTTTCCATGATGGCGATTATGTCATAGCCTTCCTGCTGCACCATGGCTTTCATGGAGCAGATCCTCCTAGAAACTGTGCTAATGCACATAGAAAATAAGGAGGTGATCAGTGACAGCAGAGGTGGCTTCACTAAGAGCAATTCATGCCTGACAAATTTGGTGGCATTCTATGATAGAGTTACAGCATTGATAAGGGAAGAGCAACTGGTGTCATCTGCTTGGACTTGTGCAAAGCATTTGACACTGTCCCACATGACATCCTTGTCTCTAAGTTGGAGAGACATGGATTTGATGGATGGACCGCTCGGTGCATAAGGAATTGGCTAGATGGTCGCACTCAGAGAGTTGAGGTCAACAGCTCGATGTTCAAGTGGAGCCCAGTGACAAGTGGCATTCCTCAGTGGTTGGTATCGGGACCAGTGTTGTTTAACATTTGTTGATGACATGGACAGTGGGATGAATGCACCCGCAGAAAGTTTGCTGACAGTACCAAGTTGTGTGGTGCGGTCAACACGCTGGAGGGAAGATATGCCATTCAGAGGGATCCGGACAGGCTTGAGAGGTAGGCCTGTGCAAACCTCATGAATTTCAACAAGGCGGATTCTCCCCCTCTACTCTGCTCTTGAGACCCCCCTGCAGTACTGCCTTCAGCTCTGGCGTCCTCAGCACAAGGAGGACACGGACCTGTTGGAGTGAGTCCGGAGGTGGCCACAAAGATGATCAGAGGGCTGAAGCACCTCTCCTGTGAAGACAGGCTGAGAGAGCTGGGGTTGTTCAGCCTGGAGAAAAGACCTTATAGCAGCCTTCCAGTACCTTAAGGGGGCCTACAAGAAAGCTAGGGAAGGGATTTTTTTACAAGGGCATGTGGTGATAGGGCAAGGGGCAATGGCTTTAAACTGGCCTTTCTCAAAACTGAGACAACCAAGTGATGCAATTGAAAAAATTGCTTGCTTTTGGGCTAGTTTCCTTTTGGAAGGGAGCTGAGAAATCCATTTGTTCCAAAAAAAATGAACCATAGACAAGCATTAGGAAGAGTCTTTATATATATAGATCAATTTGGTTAGCCAACCACTGAGGAATGCGAGTGAAAGAAATCTGCATTCTGAACCTTAGCCAGTATTTCCTCCCACAGAAAAGCTGTCCATTAAAAAACCCAAAAAACCAGTAAGATGAACACAGGGACTGAAGCACAAACATCAGTTGCCACTGGTTATCACACTGTTCAAACTGCTCTTCATTTATGATATGTCCTTAATTTTCTCCAATTTATGCATACAGGATTAGAAGTCCCTGTTTTACAAGTTCAGTACAGAAAAATAGACAAATTTGGTTTCTTCTGAAATATTTTTCCATATTTATAGTTTTCCCACTTTGACACAACACTTTCCTGTATTTTTTCTTTAAAAGTGTGTATTTTAAAATGAATTGTAACAAACAATTCAAGCAATTGGATCTAAATCTCTACTGACAAGCAAAGTTTTAAAAGGAAATTCTGACAAAGTCACCATAAAGATGCAACAAGAATAATGTATACACATTTCTATACTATTTTATTTATATTTCAGCTGTGCTTTCTGTAAATAACTTTCAATTTATTTGATGAAGTAAAGGAGAGAATAAATTGCTTTAGTCTTCACAGGTAATGGGAGGAACATCCCTCTATCTACAGACTGTCTCTTAGACTTTAACGTGAATAAGAGATCTTCAACATTACGCACTACCATTTAAACAGGAAGTGCAGACTACAAGACCACAGAATTAATCAAAACCTCTTTTAAATGGATGTAATTTAAAAAAATCCAAACAACTTTATATAGTTAGTTCTCAGTGCAGCTTCCATTCCACATTTAAATCTTATAAGTACCTGAACATTCTAACCACGGTACATGTGAGATGGAGCTTAGATGCCTTCCAGGCAAATAAAAGCTGTAGCCAGAGATTAATAAAACACAGGAGTAGAAAAGGAAATAAAACTCTCCATTCTTATGTTGCACAATTCAAGTTTATTCCATTCATTCTTGCAACACAAACTTAAAAATACAGTATCATTTAGCATTCTGATGTCTATGAACCATGATAATGATGAACCCAACTGTGTCAAAACAGTTAACAATGGTGAAAAGAGGAAGTCAAATATCAAAATGCACAGAGCACTAATTTTCTTCAGTCACTGCGTAGAAAGATGATTGTTTATCCATTTACAAAATATAATTAAGACAAGTTCATTTTGAAATTTTGCATGCAACACTGCAATTGCTTGACCTACGACACTCCATTCTCACCAGCATCTTCTACAAATAATTCAATGTTATGTTTAAGGATAAAGTTCCATTTAACTACCATACTCCTTTCCCCATTTGCTCCTCCTTAAGAAAAAGCAGCAGAGGGTACAAAATCCAAAATATACTTAAGGTTATAACTTATTCAGCACAAATTTCAAAGGAAAAAGTTTAAGAACAGAGTGGATTTCCAAGTACATGCGATTCCAGTCTGACAAAATATTTAAATTCTGTTTATAGAATGTAAAATAATTTAAAGTTTGGTATCTAGTTAGGACCTACTCAAAGATAGAGGCAGCCACCCATTATTTTTTCCACAATGTAGCTAACAAGAAGGGAACAAATGAACAAGCCCAGTTTCTAGACAATTACAAAAGCATAAGCTTTTTTTTTAAATCCTGGGCAAAATGATCAATCACCTCTTATGTAGTGCAAAAAGCAAAAAAGTATTTCTTCTTTATGAGCCAAACATTAAAAGCCATCTTTTAACTATCTATCTTGAAAGGCAGCTTGGGTATATATTACAGCCAAATTAACACTTGTCTCACTGAAGTTTGTTTGCATTATTTTTCCCTCAAGTGTAGTAAGAAAAAAATAAGGTGTCCACATAATTGTAGAAAAAGGGAGGCAAAATTGCCTCAGTGAATCACCATAAGAGTTAGTACAAAGATGGTGTTTCTTTACTACGATAATGTTCACTTAAATGAGAGTTGAAGGGAAGGGCAGGAAAGAATACAGAGAAAAAAAAAAACACCAATCAAAAAAACCAAAACCACTATGGCCAAACAACCTGACACTAAACAACACAAAAAACTTGAATAATCAAGTTTTCCACATAAAAACAGATTGCAGTTTTCTAGACTAGCATTTTAATAGCCAAGTAATTAATAGGATAACATGGAGGCAAATTTATGCCAAAGACTGTTACTTCCATAGCTGAATAGAGTTAAACCTGTAGTCTGTGTTCACACTATTACAATGACATGACAATCCAGCACTGATCAGAGATAAGATTAAAGAGTTCTCTTTAAATAGTCATTAAAAGCACTGTTCACCAAACATGCTCCTTCTTTTATCAGCAGCTCACTAATTGATTTATCACTGATTTCCAACCCTTCTGCTCTTCCTTGCCACCCACCTCCAAGAAGTAAAGAGTAATTGGCCATAAACTGTACAGTGCAGAGTTGATTGTTTTCTCCATTGCTTTTCTTATGGGATGTGCGCATGTAAATCAGTTTCTGCTCTCATTTTACAGTTTAAATGCAAGGCTTTTTATAGCTGAGACATTCAGTCATAATATGCAACACAATTCAAGTAAAACTAAGTCCCCATTAAATATGAGGGGTAGTCACCAGCCTACTTCTACACATCCTCTCAATTTCAACACTGATATCAAAATAATATCAGCTACTTTTGTTTAAGAATTCAGCATGAGACATTATATACATTTGTTTCCCGCACTGTGTATGTTATCAGAAAGTTTGAAATCCTTACTCCAAAAGAGAAGATGATGTATAGTTTGTGGTACATTTCTGTTATAAAACCTGTCATTCGATTTTGGGTGAATCAGCAGTCTAATGAAATTTTCAAGATGAAAGCCAGAAGCTCAGACATTCCTGAGGATCATAAGATGTGACAGGAATCCCTACATCATTAAATACCTCTCCATGAATTATCAAGGCTGTCATAGTACTGTCATACTTACTGGTATAGTAAATCTTATCTAGAAGTCAATGGTTGATGTGGTATGGTTGCACTGGGAACTTTCAGAACAAGCCCTCTGCCTTAATGAAATTTAAAAGGTTCATTCAGTCAATGAAACACCGATTCAAAGATATTCACAATTAAGTTTTTTTTCTTCCAGTCGCTAGAGCAAGCTAAGATTTCTACTTGTACATCTTCCTGTTCCTAACACCTGAACTTAGAAAGTTTACATGCATTTTAAAAGTTTACCAGAAAAGTTTAGCAACAATATTCACCTGATATGAATGTCTAAATAATTACTGTTCATTTTCCACATTTGACTTGATTATCCTTCCGTACCAAATAGCCCATAGCTTTTGCGCATGTCTATAAATTTTATGCTGACATGGTGAGTAAAAAAATTCCATCTTACAATCCTTTCAGAAATGACTACAGTGACATTTTGAACTCTCTCAAAAACAGTTGCTTAACACATCTGTCCTGGACTAAACAAACATGGAACAGAAAAACCTCAAATTCAAGCATCCAAAAGTACCTTGGCAGATATTCTGGAGTGTAACACCACCATGCCTCAACTGATCTTTCCTGGTTTACGCAAGAGTCAGAAAAACATTAGTGTGACATCCAATTAGTCAATATAAAGAACAGCTCAAATAACTTGTATCAAAAGTCCTCAAAACTGCAACGTAAGCTTTAGACAGAAGAAGAATAAAGCTACCCACTGAGAGAGAAAAGCAACCCAGCCACCTACATTACTACACTTCAGATTACAGCAGACACTAATAGCATGGGACTATTGCCTCCTTCACAATTAGTTTCAGCTACATAGCACAGTACTTCCATCTAAAGGAATTTTTCAAAAAAAAAATCTTAGTACTAACTTAGGAGGTTTACAAGCCAAAAATTCAAGATCATGGTCTGTCTTCCTTCTTCCATTTTCACTAGAAATGGGAAGAGATTGTGCACTGAAAAGAAGTCCTAGAGGGACACTGTTCATAATAGTTTTCAACCCTCCCCAAACAGATTATCTTCGATATAAGCCCCTAACTAGTCTGATTCATAAAGAATTTCCCTCCCCCCAAAGTATTTAGCTGAAGAAGCTGGAAGATGCAAAGAGTGACAGACAGGCAGCAGTGTGAGGCCACAGGAGAGACATTTAAGATATCAGTCCATCCGTCACTGAAGAAGAGTTTTGATTGCCTGGTTGTCAGTGGCTTCAAAGGCAGTTAGTCCATCTGGGCCTTTCACAGACTTATCAGCACCCTGTAAAGACATTGAGAAGGACTGTCAATTCATAAAGCCGGGCTGTATTAGTATTAAATGTGTCACAACAGTTACTTACCTTGGATAATTATATTGATTACATACAGCTTTTTAGTGTAGTGCATTGTTTTCATTTAGAAATCAAACAGGCAAAATTTATGTACAAAACTATTCAGCACACAGCTAATCTAAGTTTCAGAGTTTATACTTTAGAATTAGCAAAAAACCCATTTGTCAGACAAGAAGTTGCAAGATCAACAAATTATTAATCTCGGAGAGAAACAGAAAGATTTTTTTGTTTCCAGCAACTACTCTAATTAATGCCAGTGTTATAAACTTCTACAAAATTTAGGGTGCAACATGTTTTTTTGACCTGCTAAATTAGGCAGGAAACATCTGGAAGAGCTTACTAACAAATCATACTATTTTCCTTCTATATTATAAAAGACTACATCCCTCTAGGATTGTGCTTCTCTCCCATTTTGAAAAAAACAAACCCTATTGCTACATAGAAAAAAAACAAACAAACCACAAAATCATTCCAAGTCCAAAACTGATCAAGTTTGTTTTGAATGAGCTATGCATACACCTAAAGGCAACAAAACAGAAGAGGGAGGCAACAGGAGGAGAGAGGGTAGCAGAAATGCACAAATTAGACAAACTGCAGAATAGTAGGCACAAACACGAACTCAGTGCCAGAATTATGGAAGCAGAGCAAAAGAAAAGAAGCAAAGAGTCATTAACTAGTCATGTTTGGTTTAGGCACTGTGTAGTCATAAAAAGTAACATAAAAAGTAACACCCAGACTAAATTGTAAATAGAGTGGTTAAAGGGATAAAAGCTATTAGAGAACACAGGACTGGCTACAGAGAGAGAGATACGTTTCCTGAAAATAAGATTAGATTCCAGAACAATTCTTTTTGAGAAGATATGCAAGTTTCACTTTAAAATGTGTATTTGCTCAATCAAATGATAGGAAAAACACTGTGGGTACAGACACATTTTGTCAAGCGCATATACTGCAGAGATTTGTCTTTAGTTTATATATAAATTCTCTGTAGAATAAGTACAAATCTCTTCTCAATTACATTACAAGGAAGAAAGTGCTCAGGTTAGTAGGTACTATTAAGGACATCCAATAGTTTTCTATGAACATAACAAAGAATTTCCAGAGCTTCTTTACTGATAAAAGATTACACACAAAACGCCACTAAACTTCCACAGATAATACCATGTCTGTTCCCAAGACAACTCTCAGCCCACTAAACTTCCCATTGTAACTGTTTAACAAACTAATAAACCAGATCTGATATTACTATGATTTGCTGCCAGTACTACTTTTCACAACACAGAATATTTCCCTCTGAAACCTCTAATCTCTTTACTTGTAAATATTCAATCTGCCCTTTCAAAATGATGGTTTCACAATGGTTTCTAAGACAGCAGTGCCCATCTTGTGGTCCACTGGCCAAACTGATCCTGTTGGGAGCCGTTCATCTTCCTTGCAGCCCCTAGATACCCTCAGTAGAAGACATGACCTGAACACTGTTTTGTTTGGTGGCAGCCAGCTGTAGAGCAGGGAGACAGGTTTCTGCTA
>NW_009617110.1:21860-36570 GCF_000690535.1 Cariama cristata | reverse complement strand
AGTCTGGGAAAATAAAATTGTCTTGAGAACTCTAGTAAAGAATTGAGAGAGATATAATTACAGTAACCCCTTCCAACCAGCTCATTTTCTGTAGTACTTTTCAGGCAGCGTAAAACAGACATACAATTTGTGCACATGCAATGAATTCACTCCAGTGACAGGAGCAATCATAACATTTACCTCTCTCCTGTCACTATGTAATATCTTTGGCCCAAACAGTATGCAGTACACTGCAGTATCACTGTTCTGTTGGGTATGAGCTGAATTGGTCTGTTCCTAAGAAGTGCCTAGTTGGTCACTGCAAGCACACACTTGGGCTGAAACCACTGAAGCCCACTGCTTGTGAAATACTTATTTTTCACTTAAACTTTTTTAACCCCCCCCCCCACACACAAAATGAGAGTTTTAACAGGTATATGACAGTTATAATCTTAGTTGTCCTGGGAGAAGAAAGGTAACCATGAAACCTTGTGCAGATGTTGACTATTTCTACTGCTTAGATAGCACTCTCGGACTAGAACCCATGTGGAAACCAAAAGGGCCTCAAAGCTGTTCTCTGACATTAAACTCAAAAAACCTGAAGGAACTTAGACTTGAAGAAAAATGGAACTATGCAGTAACTGACCTGCCAGTACTCATTTTGAATCAGTTTAAAAACTAACTTATAAAACTCTCTGCCAGTGTATCATCATTTAGGGTATAAGAGATATAACTTTTAACTGAAGTAACTTTAAAGAGAACTTTTAACTTAGGCATAGGACTGCTTTCCACCCTCAGGCACATTTGTACTTCAGAAAAGTTACAGACATGCAAGACCTGAGTTTCTAAAACAGCTTTACTGAATGTAGGGTAAGAGGGTCACGACTACCCAAGAAGGATACTGTTTAATAAACTCAGTGTTAATAAATTAGGAGAGCAGCCCCTTAGCTAGGCAGAAAGATTCCTGCCTGCATTCAATAGAACAGGAAGGAAATAATAAAGTTCAGGTCAAGAGGACTTCAATTTTCAGAAGTACAACACTGCCTGGAAGCAAGTTTAATGAAAAGTTCATAAAAGTACAATGATTCCACAGTATTCTCTACTTCCTCAAAGTAAAAAGCTATTAACATTTTATGTTTGTGTTACGTTCTTTTCTTAAAATACTACACAAATATATATATAAATCTTTCTTTGGCAGGGTAATAACGAACAAGAATGTTTGCCCTCTTAAGCCACTGGGCAAAGCAAGAACGTTAAACACACTCTGAAGGCAGCACAATAGCTACTAGGGTATAACTGCAGTCCAGAAAAAACCAAAACAACACATAAAGCATGAAGGTAGCAGAAAAAGGCAATGCAGAGCTGTCATCAAACCTTGTGAATCTGAAACTGGGGGCACTGAATGAAACTGGTAGAAGACTGGTTTACACAGCAAGCAGCACACTTCCAGAACAAGTTGCCAGATAAAGTTACGGAGGCAGATGTCAGCTTGTTCAAAAAGGACATGGATGAATTAATGGACAATAAATCTATAAACACTTCCTAAAGGGGATAGATGTGTGTATCTCTCAAATCCCCAATAGAACTATGAATGAGGAGAATAAGCGAGCAGAAGTGGTCATACAACTCTTCCCAAATGGTATCCCTTCTGCCACTGTCAGAGGAGAACAAAAGGTGCTAAATTGCCTAACTCAATAGGCTATTTCTTATAACACATTGTTATTAGAAAGCAGGGACCAAATTCCATTAGATATTTCACAAAAAGCAGAACTATTTTGAAAGCTGAACAAATGGATGACATCTGTCACATCTTTCGCAACAAATCTCATCCTCCATTAGAAGCATTCAAAAAGGTTTGTCTATTGTAACATGATATTGGTTTCTCCTACACTAAAAAATATTTTTCTGTCACAAAATCAAATATAAGATTCTTAAAGAAACACATGGAATGATTTGAATTTTATATATTTTTCTGCTTTTCAAATAGGTGTCCCTTAAATCCGCTATCCCTGAAAAACCTAAAAGCAAACCGAAATACAGCAACTGATGTTGCTTAAGTCCAGTTCTCAGTACTCATTACTTTATCTGTTATTTTGTCTTGTAGAAGGCTGGCACATAACACAGGCAAAATAAAAACCTGGTGTTTTGGAAGACAATTCAGTTCCAACTTTGTCAAATCTACTAAAAATTAATCTCCTCCCTAATAACAGAGTATTTTCCAATATTATGTATTTAACATTATCAACAATACTGAAAAGGCAGAAGGGAAAAAAATGAACACAAGATATGACATTTCTGCTTCACTTTGGGGTCACAACATGCTGCAAACAACTTTACTGTTTAAAGTTACAAAGACTATTTGAATATGCCTCAAATTCCTAGAAAGATATTTTAAGATTAATGAAAAGGATTAACTAGCCTTACCTTTGAACTTTAAGCAGGAAGTGCTTTTTAGACTAAAGCTAATTACTTTCATGTATTACAGGAAGTCAGAGCAAACCAACATTTTCAACTGAAAATCAGATACTGACAGAGCAGTTTTAGGTATCATTCTGCAAACCTCCATAGCTCCACTCTTTGGGATGTCTACAGTATGATATTCCACACATTTTCATAAACTTGAAAGACATACTAAGAAGTCCCAAAACTATTTCTAGGTTATATACTGTATAAGTAAGGCTTGTTAGTTTAAAAATGAAGGACTATAAAAAAAGGGCAATTTTGTAGGAATAGGCAAAATGAGTTCTTCAAAAGTTTTAAGGATATGGTATTTTGATCTCTAGCCTGTCAAAAAAAAATTGTTTATTAAAAAAGCATGTCTCTGCTCTGACCTAGAGGGTTTATGCTACTTCTGATAGCCTTAACATCTTAAGATTTAACTCATTCTACTTTAGTAAATTCACCCATCCCTTGTTGAGGGCAGTAAAAACCATCTTCACCCATTGTGTATTTCAGTACTCTGAGTCTTCCAATTTTTGAGAATTAATATGATACTGTATTATTACCTTCTGTAATAGTAGCTGAATTAAGCTTTTTGGAGGCTGATCTAGCATACATGTAGCAGTTGTTTGTTAACATTGAAATCTTGCACCCAAATGGAAGGTAAAGTCTTTTCTAATATACAGAATAGTTTCAAGTATAAGACCTCACATTTTAATTTTTTCCCCACTTAAGTATGTTTTACAGTTTTATAAGGAATTGGCAATTTCAGGCCAACACTGGAGCCTTAATCGCTATAAGTTTGGAAGGAATGACACTTTAAACATGCCAACAAAAGCTTTGGTTTTGATCTTTAAGTTTAAATTACCACATTATCAATGTTTCACTTTACTTCATATTGGGCAGGCCTGAACCATCAGAGATGACCACAGCTGTGCTACGGTGAAAACCATTTATTGAATACAATCTGTCAAAATCTTGACAGTAATTGATTATGGCTGATCACTATGATTAGCACAACAGTAGTGCTTGAAAACACTGTCATTTGTATTCTCAGATGCAGTTTGAAAACTTCAAAAGTTAAGTTTCTTATAGTCTAATAAATCAAACTGAGCATTCCAAAATTAAAACATCTGAACAAGGCAAATGCTAACTTCAGAAGAAAGTGTGTAACAAAGGCCCTTTTGAGAAACTACCTTTGGAAGAGTATATCTACCCTTAAGTTATGTTAGGTGTTTATCAGTAACCTTATGCATGCACTATAATTATGAGAGTAAAGTCATACAACTATTTCACTCTGTTTTAAACAATGCAAGTTGTTTTATTTATGCAAAATAACTGTATGTTGGTTATATTTTTTTTCATATTGGAAGAAATGTCTAAGAACCTACAGTTCAAAGTACCTTAATCATAAAACCATAAGTCAACAACATGTTTTTTGCTATGCTTCATGAATAGAAGAAAACAAATAAAAACAAAATATTGTGGGTTAAATCCATGCAACCATAACAATAGGTGAAAACGGGAAAATCCCCCAAAACCTAAAACATGGTCAACAACTTCAATACTGAACAAAGGATTTACCAAAGAGTAAAAGCAGCATTATAGAGCTGTTTGCTTTCTGAAGCTGCAAAATTACTGCTTAAACCTCCTGAAGTACTCATTTGCAACCACTAATGAATATGAAAAACACATTTCAAATACTTCCTGTAAAACCTACCAGGAAATTCCATCAAATGATTCTTCTTCACAGTACTTAATTCACCATTTTTGATGAATGTACTTTCCAAGGTCAAGCCAAATGTTAAGGGATTACCTGCCTTTCACAGAAGATCACACTTTAAATGCTTGCAGGGATTCTGAGAAGAATTTGAAAACTTAAAATAGGTGTTACAACACATACAAGATTAAGGAAGGAGTTGTCCTGCAGTTTTTGTATCGCTCCAGTTTTAATATGTAGCCAAATGCTACAGGATCACCAGGTAGTTTAGAAAATGTTAATTATGTCATAATTTGGAGCCATGGTTGACTCAAGACAGAATTTAATGAATTCTTAAGAGGGCAGTAGTATGGAAGAGGTAGGAAATAAGATCGATGAAATCTAAACTTATCCAGAAGTAATCAGTTCCAGTTCCCTGAAACTGCACAAGAGAGGTAGCAGCATGGTATACTCTGTTTTGGCAGGCATAATATTCTAGACTTACTTTTTTCTACCAGTGAGACTCCTTCTCATTGAGCATGTAGCTACAGCTCCTTTTTCAAGCATCTATTTCACTTCACTTCTCACCTCCTTAAAGTCTCAGCCCACCCACAATTATAGCTGAATGTTACTTTCCATACAAAGGTCCAAAGCATTGTTATTAACTCAAATTGGTATTTGGATTTTGCCCAGTCTATTTCTTCATGAAGTTCTTTTGTATTTTTATTTTAATTTCTAAAATGAAGCAGTAAGAAGCTTTCTTTTCTCAGAAAATGCATATATTTAATTACAAATTAATTTCCCAGGCAATGAAACTGTACATTCAAATATGATTTCCTGTGATCAGGTACTCCCAAACACAAGTGACCTCCAGACATAAGCCTCTAGCCAAATTTATATTTGCACAGATCTTATACTGCACGGCTAAGGAATATGGACTTGCATGGAAACAAACAAACAAACAAAAGGGATACAGCTGTGGCAAAAGTTATGCAAGGGCTAGATAACCTTTAGCCTTGACCATTTTTTTTTTCCCCTTAGAAAAGAAGTTGTAAGGATGCATTAATCCTTCAGCTATGACAATATCCCGGGTACCTGCCTTCAAATGACAATAGCTAGTGTTTCTTTAGCCTATCAAAACTAATAAAATTGAACCAGGTTTTCAAAATGATGATGACAAACAGGCTTACAAAAATATTTTTCCCATAGTTCTTCAAGAATAAACATGAAGTACAGTAATGGAGAGAAAGAGACCACTTGTGCCTTTGCAACTAATACTAGTGTGGGTATGACAGAGCTAAAGGGACTTCAGCTTTATCCTTCCCATCTGTTCCATGTCTCTTTTTCAAATTTCATCTGAAATTCATCTATCCCCTACAAAAACAGTGACACAGCAAAGACAGCTGAGCAAGCATTTAGTATATGGCAACAAGCAAACACTATCTGTTATTTACAAAGGAACAACACATAGACTAGGTGAGCAGTAAAAGAGAGAAACTGGTTTCTATTGTACATCTACAAAAACTGTAATCAAACCTAGGAGACCCCCCTCTGGAAGTGGTAGGTCACACTGCAAAAGCACTGAAAAAACTGCCAGGATAGCAGCTTAAGTGAAACTGAAGATACGTCAGTTCTGTCTCTTGATTTGGCACCAGTGTTTCTCCAATTCCATAAACTAATACAAGGAACTAAATCTGCAACAGAATAATTTGGAGGCCTCAGCTGGCAGGAAACTACAGAAATTAACTTGCAATAGGGACAAATGAACAGGGTAAATGCCAGGCCTATTGCAAGGAAGCAGAAGGAATATGCAGGTAAGAGTACTAAAAGACTGCACAGTGCAGACAACTAACCTTTGCATTGGCTTAGCTGTAACATGGGAATACAGCCTAATGTTGGTAGACAATGTACTCATCTCACACACTGAAGGGACAGTATGCCAAGAAAGACTGCATACAAGTGCTCCTTCGCTCTTATGTGATCCAAACTGCTGCAGAACATCATAAATTAAATTTCTGAAAACAACTCAAGTATCTCACTAGGCAGACTTAAATGTGACCGCACGTTGGCTGTATCTTGCAAAGCATCCAGTGGCAATGCCTGCTTAATTAGGTCACCCCCCTTCTCCGCAGACCCTTATCAATCCTGACAAGGCTATTGATGAGGTGGTTTTTGGAAAAGTCTTACTAGATTCCTCACCCGTTTCCAAATACTGCCATATAAAATCCATTTTAGGGGACTGGTGATAGTATAGAGACTCCTTATACCATTGAATATTTTGTCTTGTCAAACTACAGCCTCAAAAACTGCATTAAAGCTAGAATGTTTCAAACTGCACAAGGAAAGGGCCATTTATAGATCACACACCACACTTTTCCACTTCGTTTCTTCAGAAAGCAGAATGTTAAACTCCTTCTCCCTATTACAGTGATGAACGTCCAAAACAAAATTATTCAAGTTAAGAGTTAAGGTTGCTAGTAAGATCTTTTGGATTTTCAGAAAGGAGCTTATTTATGTAATTTTATATACATCCAAGGCCCTGAGAACCACAAGATTTAGATACACGGTATGCAACCCAACACAGTTCTTCCAGCAACAGTAATTTTATTCAGAAGCTGATCAAACCTAGCCACAGGTGATGCTTCCATAATGATGGTGATATTATGACTTGACAAACAATGCACAGTCTATTCAGACACTTGGACACCAGCATGATGAAAAGTTGAATATATTAAGTAATGGCAGACACTGAAGTTGGCTGATGGAAGGCCTTCGAGAACAAGTCAGACAGTCACCTACTACAACACTGGCATTCTTTAAAATGCATTGAAGATTACCTCTTGAGGTCCCTTCCAGACTTTTTAAAAATTATTTAATCTGCATGTTAGATGTAACCCAACGTGATTTTTCTACCCTTTTCCTCAACATGTTCCTACAAGTACTGCAGAATAAAGTAGAAGGTTCTGCTTCTGAGATAGAGGGCTCATCCAAGGTATCACCCTGCTACGGTACTGTCAAACCAGACTGGTGCTTCAGGGAGCTCTTGAAAATTTGAAACATTTCTCCCCCTCCACTGCTTTCACATAAATCTTCACATGTGAGCAGTTCCCAGAGGAAGTTTGCTCCCTCAGAAGCTGTGAAACCATTTAATTCTGACACACTGATAACCCCAGTGAACAGGAACTGGTTAACTGGTTGGGGCTATAGCAAGAAGGGCTGGGAGCACTGCTTAAAAGTTAGTAATTGGCTTTCTACTGCTTCTCAGAAGACATTAAAAGGACAAAGTGCTAGTAGTAGTTTAGGACTAAGAGCAACATCTTTAGTTTTGTTCCTCCTATACTCACTCCAAATGTACTCTAACAGTTAAGTTTTTCATAAGAAAGGAAAATACAGTTAGTGTCAACCTGCATGTCCAATAAATGCATATGATTAGCATAATGATTCTTGCTTTAATAAAAGAAAAATCCAAATGGGACCATCAGCTTTATAATTAATAACTGAGCTTCTGAGGAAAAAAGAAGCATCTTATCTCCAGATCAATGAAGGAATTATTTTTTAACTTGTCTTTACAGTGTCCATTCTGAACTCTTCTGATGAAAAGCATGATAGGGAACAGAATTAGAACTATTTCAAGTCATTCTAGCACCTTGTGCTAACCTTGGACATTTTCCCCCAACTTACCAGTAAAAGAGCAATGTATATGAAGGACAAAGTTTGACACATCACATGCAGTGGATCAGCCAGATTTCAATGGATTATTAAAGACTTTGTAGTTCAGATGTCATAACTATATGCCTAAAAAAAAAATCTCCTATTCCTCATCTCTTTCTTTTTATGACCTTAAGTATTCCAGCAAATTTCAAAAGCAGATCTGTATAAAGCCATCACAGGTGCTGGACTGTGTCCAAAGAACAAAGCTGGTGAAGGGTCTCACAAGTCTTACGAAAAGCATCTGAGGGAACTGGTGTTGTTTAGTCTGGAGAAAAGGAGGCTCAGGGGTAGACCTTATCGCTCTCTACAACTATCTGAAAGGAGGTTGTAGTGAGGTGGGGGCTGGTCTCTTTTCTGAGTGACAGGACAAGAGGAAACGGCCTCAAGTTGTGCTAGGGGAGGTTTAGATTGGATATTAGGAAAAATTTCTTCACTGAAAGGGTAATTAAGCATTGGAACAGGCTGCCCAGGGAAGTGGTTAAGTCACCATTCCCATAGGTATTTA
Source organism: Cariama cristata (assembly GCF_000690535.1). Classification (NCBI taxonomy): domain Eukaryota; kingdom Metazoa; phylum Chordata; class Aves; order Cariamiformes; family Cariamidae; genus Cariama; species Cariama cristata. The sequence continues at coordinate 28,237 of NW_009617110.1, read as the reverse complement.
AAAGATGCATAGATGTGGCACTTGGCATGGTTTAACGGTGGAGTTGGCAGTGTTAGGTTGGATTCCATGATCTTAAGGGTCTTTTCCAATTTAAATGATTCTATGATTCTATCAGTTCAGCTGTACACAGGCTGCCAGTGATTCCCAGATAAACCACTAGCCTTCACTATTCCAAAAAGTCATTTGTATTTCATATAGTGCCATGTTTCATGTGTGATAAGCATTAGCTAAGAACCCCAAAACAGTCCTTTCTGAGGAATAACAAGAGTAACAAACTGTACTTTATCAAGGAAAGCCTTGTTAAAAGTTAGTTGAAATTCTATAAAACGAGTTGCTGCTTTTTATGGGACAACAGTTGGCATAATGGCTTCAACTATTAGTATCATCTATAGAAAATTCTATTAGTCATGTGACATATACATTAAAACCTTTTGTAGAGACTGAACTAGTAAGAACCAGCATAGGTCCCCCAGGACTTTTCAAATCAAGCTCTTACGAGTGTAAACTGTTTCTAACATGAGCTTAGAAGAAGCTTGCCTCTATTTCACTGTGCAACTGCATGATCATTAGTATCAACAAGAGAAAGCACAGGTTAGCAGCAACCCAAGCTACTTCAGCTTAAGATCAAGTGGCCACCCTAATCATTCTAGACAGTTTAAGAGCTTAGAATCTTGATTTAGTGTCTCTACTATTTATATGTATTTACTATCCTCTGAAAGTGAATTATGCACAAATACTTTTAATGCTTTTACTGCTTTCAGTGGAAGATTGTTTAAAGAATGCTCTGCGGTAACACTACATGAAAGAGTAACCAGCTTACTTCCATCAGACAAATGAATCTTGTACAGTAACAGAAAGTTTACAAAAATCCTAGAGGTCACCTTGACTAAGCTAACCTTTTTCATATTCAGTACTTCTATTAAGGTAGATTTTTTGCATTTTATGTCCAATTAATGTCCGAAACATTTATTGAACACCTCTGCTCCTCTCAATAGCTTAAGAGTCTCACATGAAAGGTCTGTGAACATCCCCACAATTCACATAACTGCAGAAGGCACTACAGAATGTTAGCTTAAAACAATTCAATTTCCAAACCAACAACTGCATCCAACATAGAATTATTTATATGAAATCTAATATTAGCAGTTGAAGAGGAACAATCTCTTATTCCTTACATAATTTTAGCTTGATCAAACGGCTAACTTTTTTATATTTGTGGTACGCAAACAGACTAAGGAGATATGCATCACTGTGTTCATCAGTTCTCAAAGCTTGTGAAAGTACAAAAAATTCATTATTTTTGTTTTCCTATTTAAAAAAATATGTTAAGGATGTTATTGACTTCTAGTCCAACAGCTTAAGGGATATTATATGAAAGGCCAAGCATGCAAGAGATCAACTACCAGGTAAATGAAGGCAGCTGAAAGTAGGTACATTTAAAATAACGAAGATTCTCAGCAGTAAGTAAAGTGTAGTATTTACAAAAGCAACAAAGAACAGCTTTGAAGAAAAATCTTAAAATATATTGGTCCATCATTTGCAGTTCCACTATTTACATACACTAATATCAGACATTCAATATTTGTCCTGCATTTGGAGTAACAATAAAATACACTCCCCTCCAAAAGCAATGAGAAAGAACATTAAATAGTCAAAGTTAAACAGTCAATAATTTTTGTAACTTTCAATAAGGGTTGAACTACCTGATCTCCCAGGCATCTGCTATCAAAGAGCATATAAAATCAGACTATGCTACAAACAAGCTGTGACAGCAGATAATATTCTTATGAACCTTGTTTGAGTAAGAGAAAGAATAACCTTTTAATATAAGATCTGCCTCAGAGTGAGCTGATGAGCAAAGTTCCAGTTCATAAATATTTCATCAGCTAGCCTGTGTGAATGGAAGCAAGTAGATGTGGTACAACATTGAGCTCTGCATGAAGAAATCTGAAAATAATACAAGCTTTCCCAAACTATCCGGTTAGAGTAACATTTTTCTAACCTCATCTCCTAGTCCAAGTTCACTTTCTTAAAACATTCTGCACATCTTTTTAAGATTGCCTCATCTTCATGACTGTTGAACTTAACCAATGCCATTCAAATTGTACCAAGTATAGAGAACAATGCATTCTCACAAGCTGTGTAAAAAATAGTTGCTTCAGGAAGGACCTTAATGCCCTCACTGACAGAGACTACAATGAATGCATGACCCTTACTAGTTGCCAGACAATTCAGGTGTGAACTCAAGTTTGGAGGCATCTTATTTATTATTTGAGCAACTTATTTAGAATGCAAAACACTTCAAAACAGAAATGGAGAGAAATACTACATGGAATAAAGGATACTTTTTTTGTAATTGATCCTAAATGATCAGTCCTCACAACAAATTTAAGCAAGTTGGATGCACTATTTGAATCCTAAATTAATAGTCACAGCATTTCTTCACAGAAAGACATAACTAGCATCAGACAGGATCAGAGAAGTGAAGAAAAGTGAAATTCACACAGCATTAAGGTAGTTAAGAAAAACTTTACCTTGGAAGTGACATATGAAAATATTACACAGGATGAAATCCTCTGGCCAAATGACTTTAGTGGGTTCACATACTGAAAGTGCAATGTTAACCTCCTTTTTTAAAGTGATGTGTAACAGGAAGGAGCACATATGAACGGAGACATAACATTGTTTGAATTAACTACTGCTTTGTAAAACGGATCACCTTTGTAATATGAATCAAATGGAGAACAGAAACAGATTAAGTTTATTCTCCCCAGGACAAAATTTACGAGCTCTATAAGATAGAAAGCTTGTCTTCCTACTTCTACCTCCCCTCACTCTGCCAACACAGATGGGTTTTCAGTCATCTGGCAAAAGCAGAGGGAAACCACACCTCTGAGCAACTTCTCAGCGGAGATTCCATCACAGGAAAACACTTAAGCAGCTGCCAAAGCTAAATCCCACTCCCTGTCTGCTGAAGGAATGCATTTTTTTTCTTGCCTGATTTGCTGTTAATTGCTCTCTAGCTGCAGCTCCCAATACTCCCTTAGTGGTCACTATTACTTTTGCTACACTGCAAAAGTCATGGAACTTTCTCCTTCAACTATCTCCTCCATAATGAGTACCCTCTGTGGTTTAGCAACATAAACAGCATTAGTTTGATGTTCTGAACTTATCTGGAGCATCATAATATTATTGAAAAAAATCATAGTAATATATTTTGCTAATGGATAACTTGTTCTAAACATTTGTATCTCACCTTTGACAGAAGCAATTTCACACAGGAAACATGGCCCTCATAGACTGCTGATAGGAGTGGTGTGATATTATGTTTGTCTGGAGCCTGTAAATTGAGACACAGTTATTTGAAGTAAAATTTCACATAGCATTAAAAGGTTTCACTTAACTTTTAGATTTTGTTTTGTCAACAGTAGAGTGAAGGTAAGGATTTAAGAATATTATCCAGAAATACATTCCCTCAAAATTTTTTACTCTTCTTTTTAAAAAGAAAAGTCATTGTTTAAAAAAAGAAGTAACAGCAAGATAATTCTTCTGTAAGACTTCTAGGTACCCCAAAGTTTGTCTGTTTCTTTAGGCCAATGATAGAAATTGCAGTGTTTCAGCTGACAAATTTCACCCAACTTAAAAACACTACTCCCAATTCTCCCATTTCTCAGCCAGCCTGACTTCAGAAACCAGTTTTGGCTGAAGTGTTTGGGCTATCTTCTCCTCTCTAAACTATACTCCTGGAAAGAATAAGAAATGGAACAACCAAAATGTTCTTATTTTTTCCTCCATTTTTTCCACCTCTCCAGTTAGGAGGGAGAATTCCTGAGGAAGAAATAATCTTTCCAGACACCAAGAAAAAAAATCCAAGCCATTTTGTTAAGGACTAAAGCTAAGATGTCTTATACATTAACTTTCAGACAAGCATTCTAAAGCACAGTGTTTGGGGTGTATGGTTAAAGTATTTAGAAACTTCATTTCATGAAGAACTACACTAAAAGACAGCAAAGTGTTTTCATGACAAAAAGCCACGCATGTCAAGCTACAGCAAAATGACTAAGTTTCTACAAGTAAGAATGTCTCCAAAAAAAGAGAAGCACACCGATTTAAACAGAGTTGATCCTGCCCTGGCCAAGGATGCATTGCACTGTCTTCTGAAGTCTCTTTGAATAAATGTAATATGTATTTCATGCAAACTTTAGATGCAATTACTGGATTTATTTTTCTAAACATGGTCAATTTGAATTTTTTATAGCTAGAAACAACTTTTCCTAGTGTGTCCAGAAAGAAGAAAAACATTTAATAAACATAATTTTAAGCTTCTAACCTCTAGGAGACTACCTCTCAAAATATTTTTAAATGCATCAAATTGTTTTCTTTGATTTAAGTCTTTCAGTAACTATTTAGGCACTTCTACCAATCCCTTATGTGTGCGTGTGAAAGATCCTAACACCCTAACATCTGTTTGCAAATTGATGTACATACATTAATATCAGCTCCTTTCAATAGCAGAAATTCCAGAATCTCAAGCTGTCCACAGTCTGCTGCATAGTGAAGAGGCTTCCTCCCACCTTCAAGTGTCCGGTTGACATCTTCACCCTTCAATGTAAACATAATCTAATAAGAAAATTTTAGAGCTAACACACCAAGAAGAGCTTGAAAAAAAAATCCAACACCTTTAAATATGCTGAAGTATGTTCCATCCAAATATTTAAGTCATTGCCCAAGATAAATGAAAATTAAGTTGCTCAATTTCCTTTTCCTTATCTATGCACTGAAGACTGTAAGACCTTGGTCCCTCCTTCCACACTGCATTTCAAGTGTAGCGAATACCCAAGCGCACTACGTAACTCATATGATAAAAAAAAAGACCACTAGAGCTTGTTAAAAAAAAACACTCACATTGGCTCATTTTGCTTCTCCTTCCCCTCAACTGAGGTCCTAGTTATCTGGCTAAGTTACTTTACCTGCTTCTACATGTATTGAAGTTTTGCACACTGAGAAACCAGATGTATAGAAATAACTCAGCATCATTACTACTAGCAATCATAAAACTGTCCATTCTGTTTTATAAATAGCACCTGACAATTCTACATGACAAAAGTCTGAAGACAGTCAACCAGATCAGGACACAGGAAGTTGTATTCTAATGCCACTTGTACTAGTGGATTGAGACATCTCTTAAGGCGTAAACAAAATTTAATTTAGTGAGTGCCTAAGCAGCTTTGGCACCTTGGGTTGTGCAACTAAGGATAAACTGATTTGCTGCACTTCGGTTTCCAGTAACTTCTCGTTATTACTGAATACTGAGAAACTATGTGGTAAGTGACTTCTTGCTTGTATGTGCAAGTAATGTTAGTATTTTAGGGAGTGGCTAAATTTAGCATCATATCTCAAGCCCTGCATCTTCACAGAAAAGCAATCAGAAGAACTTCAGCTGCAGCACCAATCCATACTTCTCTACAGAGCCCCTGCACTTCCCTTACTCCTGCCCCAAATATCTAGAAAGTTCACAGTACAGAGGGCTTGACATATATCTTCCCGACTTTACCTCCCTTCTAAAAATAGAAGATCATCACAAGGAAATCTTACTCTGCATTTGATGTTCTATATTATCAGTTTTATACTACTAGCCAAATAACAAGACAACCTCAGAATTCCCCTCTCCTGTCAACAGGATATTCAATTCTTCTCATAGTATAGCCTGCTGAAAGTCAAAGCAACACAACAGTGTTTAACTTCAGGTGTTTAACTAAAACACTGTACATTCTGTATTCTCAGAGGTCAGGACATGGTTCTCACACTACTGAAGGTTCTGGCTTCAAAGTAGCATGAAGTAGTAGCAAGTAGCACAATGAAAAAACTCTGCAACTACTGACCCTGAAATACAGCTATGTATGTTAAACTCTACCTATATTTTTATTTGCACCTTGCCATTTCCCATCAGTTTAAAAAACTGTTGGCATTTAAATAACACATGCGTTTGCACATACATTAAGGACTGGAAAGCGTAATTTCAGCAAGTCACCCATGTAAAATCCACACAATCACTACCCCGAAACTGGCTCTAAAAACTGCTGTAATGTCTGACACATGGTAAGACATGGTAAGTAAGGGGCTAAGGAAGAAAGACAAGCAAGATAACTCCTGGAACAGCACACAGTAAGCCACAAAGTTTACATTCAAAAATAAATTTGGAACCACCATGTCTTAAGATTAGAACAGTCCAGCAGAGCTCCCCCTTAAGCTTATAAATATTATTTGCTCATTGGCTTACATTAGAGGATTTTTTTTTCTTTTTAAAGAATTTTTTTTTGTTTTTTAAGAATATACCACAGATCCCTCTGTTCTCTCCTAAGCTGGTTGTAGAATAA
>NW_009617110.1:0-21829 GCF_000690535.1 Cariama cristata | reverse complement strand
TGCTGAACAATGAACTTTTGGAAGGAAAAAACAACACCTGAACACTGAGTTTTCTAAGTTTCCCTTAAAGATGACGAAAGCTTGTTTATAGGGGAGTACCTAGCAAAAAGTCTGCAAAGGTGTCCCAAGCATAGATTATGCGGATTTGAATACTAGCACTGAGAAAATATATCTGCGGCATTCAAAGTCAAACATCAGAATGTTTTAGTCCCAATTAACAGAACCAAGATACTCTGTAAGTTACAAACATAAAAAAGCAAGTACTCCTAGTTTCTGCCATAAACAAAGTCAAATATCCATTTGTTTCATAGACGTGAAAGGCCATTGTAAAACAGAACAGTAGGCCTTTCCTACTCCCAATCCAAGACATACAGAAGTAAGGAGGGAAGATAAATCAATCCATTTCATATACAGGGATCAAACCCTGGCACAAGCACTTGCTTTAAATGCAGTCTCTAACACACATACGCCAGAAAACTTACAGGACTCTTCATAGATAATTTCTCTCTGGCCTTTAGATCTCCTATATATATTGTCTGGGTTATCTCGCCATAGGAAGAGCAGCGGTCTTGAAACTGCAGTGTGAAAACCCAGAGAGGTGTGCAAGACAAGCCACTAGGGTGTGAGAAGAAAATACTTCTTGCACTATTAATAAAGTGTAAAAACAGTGTTTATTTCATCTTTAATTTCCATTTTTGGGTATGTTTTATAACGTACATAATACCTAGTGCAGTAGTATGTGTATATAATTTATAAATAAATACACAGATATTGGTGGTGCATGTTCAGATTTTTTTTTTTTTTTTTTACACTGATAGGAGTGCATGATCAAAAAGGTTAGGAGTCCCCTGGTCTAGAGCTCTATTGGTATCCATGGACACAATAAGTGAATTATTTTTCAGAGGGAGTTCCATGGTGGAAGATTAAAAGGTTTCAGTAGAAATTTTATACGTCAACTAAAAAACCACTAAGCCTTACCCCTACACATAAATTATTCAGATTAGAGATCAATTGTTATAAAACTCACAAGAATATCCTTACAGTTGCTTTTGCAAAGAGAAAGTGCCTTTAGACATGAAAATATCAACTTCATATCTTGAACTGAAATTCTATTAAAAGTTTCAATCTTTCTCTACACCAGCTGCCATTTGTGTGCTTAAATAAGTCTCCAAGATAAAAGTTTCATATAAAATCACCGATAAATTGGGAAAGTCAGAAAACTGCTTGAACCCTCATGATCTAAATTGGTAGTACACTGATGCCAAAGACAGTAGTTACCACAGCTGCAATAATAAACCTTTTACTTGGCTACATGGTGATATGAAACACATCTAACATCCTAGATAAGGTTGTCAAAGATTATTTAAACAAGCTGCTCTTCTCCTTTAAGTTTAGGATGTACAATCCTGTGGGTGTTGATTTTTGTCTTCACTGGATGAGCACTCCCAAGTTGGATTCTCTTGCTCTTCCACTTGAAGTATTCTGTTCAGCTAAGCCAAGGAGAGATGTTGACTTAGGTGTGCAGTTGGGTTCTCAGTTTTAACAGGCTGGTCAGCCATGACAGACCACATTTTGTATAGGAAACACATCTTCTCTATATGGTGACATCTAAAAAGTAACTGACTATGCACTAGAGAACTTAAGGATTCACATTAGCAAAGAAATTATATATTGTAGCTCTAGCAACAAGCTCCAAATGCCAATTCACATCTTCATATGATAAAAGAAAATCTAAGCATAGGGTCAAGATTTGAGCCCTCTCTCATAAATAAGGCAGCTCTGGTGAAGGTGTGGCTAATTATGTCTACAGAACAAGACAAAGTGGTCTCTCAAGCCCTGTAACAGGCTGAGGCAAGAAACAGCACAGCAAGTAAAGATTCAAAGAAAAGAGTTATCTCTATGTAAAGTTTTCTGAAGTTATTGTGGTTTTGAATAATATTGGCCAAAGACATCATACTGAACGTTATGAACTTGGGTATCAGCAATTTTATCAGGTGACCGTTCTTCATACTTACTTTTGAGACAGCAAAGTAACTAGCCTTTTGGTACGCTGAAACTCAGACTACACTAAATAGCTGCTAAAGGTTTTCTTTAAAAAAAGACTATACTCCGCACAGGCATATGGTCAGAACCCACACAAACTGCCAAAGAGCAGCATGATTTTTCTTTTACACCCACAGGAACAAAATCTTATGTATATTAGACAAAAAGTGACAGAACAATTCTCCCAGGAAGTTTCATGGGACTTTCACCATCTTCTAGAGTCTAACAGAGCAGCAACAAGGTTAATAGTTATGAGGGTACTCTGAATGAGACATAATTAAGCCAGAATCAAAGAATCATATCAACTTCATAATAAAAACATACCTTCAGTCAAAGGTCACATCTCTCCTGAAAGAAGATAATTTATTTTCACTTTCTAGAGCTGACCGACAAATTCACTAACAATCGTGCAAATGTTTGTGCAAAGTCTCAGAAAAGAATTTGCCCTTGCAAAAGGGAAGACATGATCACCTCTTTAATGACCTTCCAGAATACATCAAGTTTACTTAGTCAGACATTTAAGGCCAAGTCTTGCATAAACCATATCAGTAATGTTGCTCTTTGCAGATCAAAGACTAAGGGCACCAGCTATGCAGCAACATTAAAAACTAGTTCAACACATGAAATATCAGAACCAGCAGTTAGCAAGTATGTGCTTTAATCCCCTCTATTAAAATCTGATCACAAGTAAAGAAAAGCCTCTCTGTGACTCTAATTACTAAACAAGACAGCATGAAAGAAGAATTTTAGAACGCATTTCTAAGTAGGACATAAGAGCAAAGTTGCATACATGGATAACAGCAGAATATTCAATTAGGACTTTTAAGTATTGGCTTCAGTTGAAAGCTGGCTATCAACTTTTCGCTGAAGGACAGGAAAATAAAAACCTGAAGCTCTGTACTAAATACTTTCAAGAATTTTCTCCGCTTTTTAAATAACTAATAGTAGGGTTCATTATACTGTCCTCTGAATGCAACTATTACCCACTTTCTGTAATGAAGCAACTAAATCCATAAGAAATTAGTTGGAACAGATCTTTTTAAGTGCGTACTGTCAAAACTAGTTACTCTTGAACTTAATGCTTCCACTACCCTCTATCTCACACATTTTCCTTGCTCTACCTTTTCTTGCCAGTATACCTACACAAAAATCCTGGCTGTATCTCCTGTCCTTTTCCAGTTTAACTCCAGTTAAGCTTTGGCTTTTTTAGTTCCATCCCTGCACACCCTGGGAAGGTGCCTACATTCTTCTTGAGTACCCATCCCCCAATTTCACTTTTCATTCTCCCTCTCTTTGTATCTGAACTCAGAGAGGAGTTCCCTGACAGCCAAGCTGCCCTCCTGTCACACCTGCTGAATGTCCCAGAGTAATCTGAAAAGATCTGCACCTTAACAGCTCCCTTGAATAAGTTCTGACAAATTTAATTCCTTATTTTTTTTGCAGCCCTAGTTAAAAGAATGAATCAGATTTCACTGACTTTGTCCCTAATGCACATTATGACATCAGGTCATTGAAAAAGCTGAATGAACAAGTTTAGTCATAAATTACAAGTTCTAAAGTTCATTATTTTCCAGGCAGATTACTTAATCACACCAAACTGACACTGTCCTTGAACAGCCCCCACCTTTTCTGTAGGCTTTATTACTGTATACAGGAATACAGACTGTGTTCCATGCCTCCCTTGGTCTAGCTTCACCTGCTAACTCCCTCCTTTGCCACTTCCTGCCGGTTTCAAAAGCATCAACACTTAAAGTCAAATGAGCCAAACTAAACTCATCTAGTGCCACTCTAGCATCCCTACAGCAACTCCATGTGCTTCAATCACACGCTTACTTTGCAGTGGCACACAAACTGAAACTGAGTTTGAGCCAGCTATTCATTTGGGCACTGTGGTTTACCAGTAGCGTTGCTCTAGAACATTATTGCCATGCTATTAATTTCACAGTTCACCCATCAGTTTAGCACCGATTTTCTCCTGTGTAGCAGTTACAGCATCACTACTCCTAGCCACAGTTTGATCCTTCCCACCCCTGCATCAGAATTAGCAGCTGAACAATTAAACCAAGGACGGACTGATCAATCTGAGAATTAACTTGATAATTTTCTTCTTTCCAGCTGAATTTATTCCTTCATCTGATTCACCACTTGGCACCCAAACACACCAGAAATAAGTAGCTGGGATTTACACTGCAGTTCTACCACAGGAATAGAAACTGAAAATTGTGACCTCATTAAATCCTATTGCATAGGTTGACTGTATTAGTAGAGCAGTATCTGTAACACTGGTGGCATTAAAATGCTCTTTCAGATTTAGAAGCAACTCCATATCCCCATCTGTACTTATCCTGTCAGGCAGAAATAACTTCATCTCCCCATTTCATGCACTTCTTTCATTCCAGTTTTAATGAAGGAAACCAGATTCCATGCAGTTGGATGTCCTTAGAGCGCAGGGAAGCATCCTACAGGAGCTACACTACTGGGTAATCCCCATCTCCATTATTCTGGAAAAAGATGAACTCACTGTACAGTCTGTTGCATTACTTCCATCTCTTCGCATACAAAGGATGGCCATTCTTATAGACTATTAGATAACTCTGACATTTTAAATATTACAATAACTTTATTACTGTTATCTGAGTGGGAAAGAGGAAAAGTGAAAAATCCTCTTTCTATAAAGAAACGTTTATGTCCTATGGATGAGATATTTGGAATACCTTACTGCATATTGAGAATACTACTTCCGAACACTTCATATTTTACTATCTTCCCAATAGGCCTTTGTTCACACTGATTGCGCTTGTTTTTAAAAATTCAGTGAAGAGATTAAGTAAGGTAGTTCATCAGAAGTATTTCGAACCAATCTCACTGTACAGATCTACAGCAAAATATGTTAAGAATTCAACTTGCAGAAAGCAGGAGCATGTCAGGTTTTGAGCATTTATATTCCTCAGGTGTAGGAACGACAGACAAATATGTGCAGATGAAAGAGAAAAGTAAAATTTCGGTATTGTATCTTTTTTTTTTCTTTGTCATATCACAGTGCATGGCTTTTATATCAGAAGGATCACATGTGTAATACTCCTTTAAGAAACATTAGCAACATCCTTCACTTTTAAGTGCATGGTGTAACAAAAAAAAAAATCCTCCTGCGATTTTATGCCAGAAGAAACATTTGGAAACAAACAGGTGAAATTCAGTGTAGCATCTGCTTTCTACGTTCACCTTCATGAGATGTCTTTTAAAAAAAAGAAATTCCTAGCAGATAGCTAGGTAAGCTGTGATACACCTAATAGCAATGATGGAGGCGTAACTGAAATGTAAAATATTTCTTACATTGTGATATTCTGAATCCAGAGATCTGCCTTTGACTGAAAATATCATGGTCAGGTGTCCTGATTCAATTTTAAATTTGTAAAATGAAACTGGCAGAAGTAAACTGTAATTTATGCTGTTGGATACAATCTGAAGACGTATTTTGCCATAATAGAAACTGTATTAGTACCCACTGAATGAAATCTTCCCTTCCAATCTAACTAATTTTTAGTTTTTATATCTAATTGCCTGAGAGAGTAAGTTCTATGTTTAAGTGGGACATAGATAATCTGACCTTTGAAATCACTTAAGAGCAATGTATTTCTTCGTCTTCTGAAGGGACAGCAAGCTTGGACAAACAACACCTTGAAAAAAATTTAGCCATATACTTAAACAGAGTTTCGCAGACAATCTTGCACTTCCACAATGGGAATGTGCGGGAACTGATGTGTATTAATCTTACCCTAATACTCTCCTTCATTTTGTCAAAGTTTGAGTCAGCTGACATCCCTTCAATCATTCTCCAGTATAAAATTTTTTCCAGGTTCATCCATCTCTGGAAAGACTCTTAAAAAACAAACCAACCCGAACCAAAACCAAATAACTTAAGTACTCTGAAGATAAAAATACATTTAGCTATCTTTGTCATTCTACTTGTATTCTCAAAATGGTTGCACTTTGAGTATTTAAGCCAAAGTTGACTGCTGAGCTTGTGTTTGTTTCGGTTGTATGTTCATAGTCTTTTCAAGTGTTTACTGCTGTCACATGTCAGCTCTGGGGCTTATCTAATCCCAAAGTTACCTCTCTAGAACTGCAGATCTAAATAGCTTGATTGAGAACCCTTAAAACAATACAGCAGAAACAACTGAAAAAAACCCCAAACAACTGTTTTCTACATACATTTATTCTTCAAGGTCAATCATTCTACAATTTCTAAAATAACTGTAAGCTTAAGAATATTGTAAGTCAAACAAAACCTTCCGCCCTTATTCTACATGCTGTAACAGTAAAAACTTAAGTTGATTTTTTCCATAACTAATCCATGTGTCATAAACACTGGTGGTAATGAGGGAAAACTGAAACACCATGCTTCCTGAGACCTGACTAATAATCTAAAAATATAAGGACAGTTTAATTCTACAAGATTGTAAGTCTACTGACTCATGGAATCACAGACTATTTAAGGCTGAAAGAGAACTCTAGAGGTTATCTAGTCCAACATCTGCTCGAAGTAAGTCCAATCAGATCAAGCTGCTCAGGACATTGTGCAGCTGAGTTCCAGACACCTCCAAGGACAGAGGATTACAGAAGCTCTCTAGGCACAATGTCCTTCCCAGGGCTTGATCATCCTCAGTGAAATATTTTTCTCTTATACTTAACCGGAATTTCTCACATTCCAACTGAAACTGTTGCCTTTTACACTCTTACTGTGCACCTCTAAGCAAACTTCTCTATATCCTGCCCTTGGTACAGAAAGACAACAATAAAATCTTCCCTTTATCTTCTCTTCTTGAGGTAAAAAAAACAACCCAAAAACCCCAAACCACCACAATTCTAACAACATCTCCTTGTATGCCCTCAGCAATTCTGATGGCTCCCAAACTCTTGACTCCGAACATGTTCCAGTACATCAATGTCTGTCTTGTACTAGGAAGCCCAGAACTGGACAAAGTACTCATATGCAGCCTCAGAAGTGGTAAGAAGGGAAAACTGTTTTTCAATCTGATGTCTGTTTCTTCCTAATACAGCCCAGTATGCTGCTGGCCTTCAATAATGCAAGGGCACACTTCAGACTCATCTGCAGATTTATTTCCACCAGGACCTTGAAGTCCTTTTCTAAAAAGGTCCTATGTAGCCAACGAGTTCCCAGCTTGTACAGGTGCATGGGTTTACTTCTTTCTATCCTATTGTCCTGACCAGTAAAGACATCCCATTGTCTAGGGCACCAATAAAAATGTTAAGTAATACTACCCAATACCAACCCCGACAGATGCCACTGGTAACCAGGCAGCAGTTAGAATTGATATTGCCGATCACAACCCTTTGAGTCCAACAGCCCAGACAATTTTCCACCAACCTTACAATCCACATACCACAAACTTCGACTTGATCTCTCACTGTATCCTCACAGAAAAGGTCTTGTTAAATGGGTTCTAGGAGGAGGAGGATTTGCTTCATAGCCTTCCCAGAGACTGAGGCTAAGCTGACCTACCTGCAGTTCCCCAGATCTTTCTTCTCATCACTCCTGAATGAGTATGATGTTTGCTTTCTCAGATTCATCAGGAACATTCCCCCAGTCACTGTGGTCTTTCAAAGACAACAGAACAGCCTCACAAAGACATCAGATAGGTCTGTCAACACCCGCAAACACATCCCACCTGATCCCATGGACTGACGTATGTCCAGCCTGCTTAAGGAATTCCCTAACTCCATCTTCCTCTACTGTGGATAGTGCTTCATCACCAAAGACTCTCTTAATAGGCGGAAGGACCCAGAAGGCCTTCCCAATAAGGACAGAGGCAAAAAAGCTTTTACGTATTTTATCACTAGGCTCTCTGCTCTATAAAGCAGTAGGTCCAGATCTTCCTTTGCTCTCCTTTCATTATCAATGCACTAGCCCCTTCTACTGCTCTTGAGATTCCTCACTAGTTTCAACTTCAACTGAAGTTCAGCTGTCATACCTCCACTCCTGCACATTTATGCAATGTTTCCACATTCCTTCCAGTGGATCATTTTGCTTTCACCATCTGTGTAACTCTGTGTATTGGTTACTGATTCCTCAAAACAGGCGACCAGGGACATAAGTTGTATGTCCAGGTAACAGCCTTGAAAAGCACTCTCTCAACTCCACATTTCTCAGGCTGTCATGAGCGAGTGCCAGAATGCAAAGAAAAGCCTCTGAAGCATCTTAACCTTCTTTACTTTAGGCAAGCTGCAGTATCACTGCCTCTATATTCAAGTAACATCAAAAAAAGGCAACATCATAGAAACAGGATTTTATAGCTCAGGTCCCCTGATTTCTTCTTCCACCAATCAGATGCTTAAGCACAGAACTGGAGCCTCAAATACCTAGTTTTCAATTAACTTTCTTTAAAGATTTGAGCAGAACTAAAATTGAATGCTCTGAGTTCAAACACAAAAAAAGCTCTCATTTTTTACTTTTGCCACCACAAAGAACTAAGCTGAGGTTTACCACTGAAAACTCAAGTGCTATTACCTCAGTTTTCTTACTACTGAAATTTTCTCATTATTGAAATATTCCTTGGGCTTATGTGCCGAGAGCCCAGGTTCCTTATGTGACCTGATAGAGAACGCGTTCATCCTCCTCGGTCTGCTGCTGGAGTGGTTGCATATATATTCCATTCTGTAACCCTAGTTCTCACGTCATGACTGCCAAAAAGCTGATTCATGTACTGCTAACTAACTCAAAGTTGGATTTGTAGGTGTCTTTTGTGCCAATACACATTTTTCTGTAAAATATGTTGAAGAAATCTGACAGCATAATAGAACACCAGTTCTTAACGGAGTTCACTATATAAAAGTATTCACCTGGTCTGCATTGTAGGCCTTCAGTTCAACGATCCCACAACGTTCCAGTCTTTTGAAGTACTGGCATACTTTAACTGAGTTTCCCACTCCCCCTATAGAATAGTCTCAGGGTCTAAAAAGCAGCATTGACTTTGAAGAAGTAGCTCTCATTCCTGCCAAGACAAACTGATTTAGCCAACCAAAATCTATACTAACACTTTCACAGGTCCTTGGGAGATTACTGATAGAAACACCCTTAAAATTAAATCAGTAATTCAGGCCTAATGGCTTTTCCCAAAAAACTTATTTCTAGTTTTCAAGTGTTAAAATTAACACTACTCAAAACACATTCAAGCAGTATGGATAATGAATTAGTCTCTTCTTCAAAGCTCATTATACAATTTTCCCTAGAAATTCTGTCGTGGTAACTGAAATGGAGAACTAGCCTGAAGTAGTTTCTGCTGGGTAGAGCAGAGAGGTTAAATATCTGCATCCATTACTGAAACTGATTGTTTTAAATTGCTACAGCAGATTTACTCTCACATCAGCTGTCTTAACACAAATCTGAAGATAACTGAACCACTAGTCCTGTATTTTAGACAGAAAACCATTTTTGTAAGCTTCTGGGTATTTCACCATAACCCTAGACTAATATGCCTTTTTTACATTCCTGTCTATTTTTATTAATTAGAAACAAGAACAATTCAGATGAGCAGCTCGCAACACGAGTCAGTGCAGCATATTATTTAAACTTTCGTACATTTTTTTCCTGCAAGAGCAAAAAAACTCTTGACATGATGCTTCAGGGATTGCAGAACTAAGAATTGGGCAGAGTAGATGAAAAAGATAAATTCCACATTTCCACTCAAACTGATGCATTGAAAAAACTACTCAAACAACACAGGAGGCCTAAGGAGAAGCAACAGTTTTCTATATACCCTGCTCAGCAAGATTATCAAGTCTTAAGTTTTCTTATCTCTAGCTTCTGATTCACAAGAAAAATGACCCTGTTGCCCCTGGTCAGTATTCAACCTAAAAGCAAGAGTGGAACATGGTGAAGTAACTAATAACTCAAAGGCTGGGTTAAGTCCAAAGAGCAGAAAGGGAAGGAAAAGTATTAAGTGTTGCAAGTTGTGAATTGTTTATGATTTTGAAGCAGATCTCCTCAGTTAAAAACCAGCAGTAAGCTTCTGTCAAAGCTGAGAAATCAACTCACACCAACTGCAAGTAGGCAGTTTCCCATGGCAACTGCAAAAATTTTGTGCAGGATCCAAGGTTTCATTTGAATCCTCTGTATTTTCAAAAATTACTTACTTTCAGTCCACTGAAATTAATGTAACCCTGTCTCATTCAACCTGTCACAGAGAGACTACTGCTGTTGTTGCTCAGTGGTTCAGCAAATTCTGACCATTCCAGTAGTTTTCCAACTGCAGCCTGAGTGGAATACAGTTGTCTGTGGACAACTGAACAGAAGCAAATGACCTAGATTTATTGTATGGGATAACTACTTTCCACTTTGACAATTTCAGAAGATCTAGAAGTTCTTTGTTTTTTGTTTAACAGCTGACAGCATCTGCATTAGCTAAGCCTTTCTATTGATTATCTTTGTGTTCACGGTAAGAGATATTTAATAACACCTTACTGATACTGTTGGGTTTTTTATTCCCTGTCTTCTAAATTTCATAACCTGGAGCAACAAGGAATTTTCTCCCAGCTGCCTTCTTTCTACACTGTATGCTTTGGGGAATATTTGGGACAAATTGTCTTTACACGTTCCTCTTACCGCATCTTACTAAAACGGAAATAGCAAAAATGCCAACAAGAAATCCTGTGGATGATGATCAAAAAGCAAAATCAAGTTAACAGATGTTGAGAATGGAACTTCTTGAATACAGAAAGTTAAATCTCTGTGGAAGAGGCTGCAGACATCAGTAACAAGTTTTCATTGCTGTTCTGGATCTGCATCTAGTCTTTGCTATTAGTTTTGCTTGCCACATCCATCTGAGCTTCAGTATTTAAAAAGCTGAAAAAAGGCCACTCAATGAATTTCAGCATAACATTCCCACTAAAAGACTCTCACCAGTTTATCAAAAAGAGGTATCTGTTCTGATGATAGTGTGAGTGTCTCCAGTTGGCATTTTGCAGCAAGTTCCATAACCAGAGCAGACAAACATAAATGTTGATGTATGTTCAAAATGGGTATCTACTTTGCAATTCTCTACTTCGACAGAAGTCTGAACTGCTAATGACAACACCAATACTCAATCTACACAAATTAAGAAAATTAACTATGAACCTGATGCTGGATTTTGCCTGTCTTGGTACAGTATTTAAAGTACACTCAAAAGCTTTTATAAGCACCCCTACACTTATTTTGGCTTAAGTCAACAAAAAGGTACTTAACAAGCATACTTTTCAGGTTTTAATTGTTAGTGGTAAACAAGTATCTAGCTTATACACCATAATCAGATACAATCTGAAGTCCTTTGTCTCAGTCAAAAGAATACGATTCCAGAAACAACTGCTAAATAAACTGAACTACTGAGCAATCTGTGCCTCAGTTGTTGTATCAGCATTTTTAGAGACAAACCAACCCGATACACAAGTTGTTCCATAGAACAGTAACAAACCTACTGTTTCCTAGCTACAGCTTCTAGAAACTTATGTGACAATTCCAGCTTCAGGGATACGTCAAATATGTGCATTACTGAAAACAGGTGTTCTCCACCTACCACCCACCCCTCCCAATCCTTAATCTAACTAAGACTTGAGTGAGAAACAGTGGAAACCACTCACTATTTGCATTAGCAAGTGAAGAAAGAGGAATGAAGGGACCAGTTCTGCAGCTTCTCTTAGCTCTTATGAATTCCTGTTTAAAAGTTTTGTCCAAAAGCACTCGCCTCTTAAGCGACAGCTCAGAGTAATGGCAGCAACTAGTTCTGACATATTAAGCTGTTGCAAACAAAGGTATTATTACTTCCAACAAGGGACTCTCTGTCCAGAGTACTACTTTAACTGATGAACGTTAGTGAGCTAAATATTCTAGATCATTAAATGAAACAGCCAACACTTTCTAAGCTACCTCTGCTTAGAAGATTTGCTAGAATTTGGAATTAATTGCTTCAAAAGATAACCAGTTGAGTAAAGAATAATAGCCACTAGCATCCAATCTGCACTTACTTGCTAGCTCTGAATTAAGGCATTTTCAGTTACTGTAAGAGCCCCAACATCAACATCTGTATTAAAATCCTCAGTACCCATTATCCAAAGAATGCACAGGAAGTGACCGTTTTCCTTCTAGGAGCACAGTGGACACCAGCTATTGGGTTTCAGTATCAACAGAAGTCAGCTTGATATTTGACTTCTATGTATGATCTAAAAACTAACAATAATATAAAAACCCCACACAATAATAAATATGAGTTCTCAAAGTTAAGGTTGTACTCCCTCATGAAGATATGAGAGGATAAATAGGAAGATAAGTGTATCTTCCAAAAATTACTGCTATAGCTTAAAAAAAATACTTAATTTAAATGTTGTAATTGTGGCTTAGCATCATAAGCATGACTTACTTCTCTAGAAACTGAACAAAGGATATGTCCAAGGCAAGATCAAGTGTTCTGTCAAACCCAAAGCAATGAAGCTTAGCTTCTAAATAAGTTTTCTTATATGACTAACAGGCTTTATTTTCCTGTGCACATTGAGTCCACATTTTCTTCACACTGCAATGCATAAAAAGACATGAAATATCAAAAGCAGTATTAATGAGTTCTAGAAGTTTTGTGCCTTAATGTAATTTTTGTTGACATGCTGAAGCAGTTGGTGATTGGAATCATGCAAAAACAAAACATGTAAGTACAAAACTTGATTGGAAAAGCTATTTTTAAATCCATAAAATAAATGCTGCTTTCTAAGCAGTACATACTTAAAATTTGTACGCATTAACATCCACAGAATGGCTCTGTAAACCAATTACATACACTTGGAGCATTCAGCTTCACCGTAATACTTCCATTAAAACTTACCAACACTGACATTGCTCTTTTGTAATTTAAACAATGCATCTACAAAAGTTAAGCTGTTTTCTCCAGACTTCACCAGAAATTACTATTGAAAATGCCTTAGTAAATACAGTCTACTAACTTGTCACAAGAACAGAACTAAAGACCGTATTTCATGTTATACTCCAATTAAAGGAACATACTTTGAAATTAAATGTATTTCCTGTTAAGTTACTATCTCCAAGATTAAATTAAGTAACAGATAATTAATGCTTTATTACAGGCCAAATTAGTTTTTTAAACCATGCTAAATAACCATCCCTTTAGCCAAAGAAGAGTTAATACTAGTACTGAAGTTATTGAGAAGCCAGCAATCCAAGAAATAAAGATTCTCTCAAATGTCTCACTTGAATATAATGGATCCTGTGGAATGTTTTTTATACAGGGCATACATAGAAATGCAGATCTCACCCCACAAGAACTCTCCTGAACCATCTTTTTTATATAAGGACTTGAAACCTCCTCCTCCCAATTGCATTACCTGAATCAAGTACTGGAAGTGTTTTTGAACAATCATAAAAGTATTTTTTAAACATTTATTGCCTATGGTATTTACATTCATAGCATTAACAAATCTGTTTAGAATAGATATGCTGCTGGTAACTGTTTATGGACAGCTCTCTATCTTTTGTCTCAAATGGCCTTCCAGCTCATCTTTCCTCCTTGAAGCTAATCACTAATTTATAGGTCACAAGTGTGTTAAAAAACAAGTTCATAAATTACTGGAGTTTGAGAAAAGAAAGTATCAGTCATTCAACAATAATTATCAAGATTTGATCTTAGCTCATAAGAAACTTTGAGCACACAATTCTGTTTTATAAACTGACTCCATAATTAGATACACTTTAGAATATTCTTTGAACTTTGGAAGTATGACAGGCAAATCTCCAGAATACTTTTCTGGTGATGTTTTAGTCTGTTCAGCTTATTAGCCACTGCATGCAATTACTCTATTTGATTTTCAAAGTGTAGCTGAAGGCTAAGTAAAATGATTTCACTATTTCCCTTTTGACCTGTAACCAGTATGCAAGGCAGCAATGTACATAAACAAAGACAAAAATCTAGACTATACTCTAATGCTTGTTGCAGCAAGAAAGTTACAAAAATTCCTTCTTTGGAGAAATGCAATAACCTTTGGTATGCTATGTATCTCTACTGAGCTACAGAATTATAATGCACACGAAAGGCTAATAAACAATTACACTGCATACGAAAGGCTAACAGAGACCGTAAAGACGGGCAAAGTGCTAAAAAGCACCAAAACTCAAGTCCATCAAGCTACTTTAAAGCCATATTCATGTTCATACACATTATGAGTTTACAAGACCATATTTCTCTTTGCCTTCTACTGTTCCTCATCAAGATTTCAATCACTTTCAGGATAACATCAAGTTATCGGCATGTGATTGCAGAATTTGCCATTGGTGGTCAGGATCAACACAAGCTTTAATATCAATTTGCAGTAAGAGCCAATAGCATAACCAGCATCCAATAAAGCTTCAAACTCTTTTTAATATGAGCTGTGCTAATTTGTACCTATCAGTCCTCATAGTGAGCTAAAGCAGGAAAACATCCAATTGTTCAAAATTGCTGAAACTGCAACCTGTAAGAAAAACAACTGTTGTATAACCAACTGGTCAGTTATTGGCACTTATTAATTCCAGCTAATGCTTTTGTCCTAGTAACAGAAGATCTGTCTACACAATGACAACTGCCGCTTCCCACAGAATTGTATTGGCTGGTAAATACAAAATTCAAGGCTGAGCTTTTGCTGGGAGGGGCAGGGAATATGTGTGGAGAAAAATTAAGAATAAATTAATACAAACCTTCGGCTTTGGAAATGTGCAAATTAGATACAAAGAAGTAACTTTGTTCACACTTTTGTCTGGAAGTTCAGAAGTTCAAACAAGCATAAACGTAAAGCTGTAAAAAACCTGCTAAGATCACTCAGCTGGGGATGCATATTGAAAAATGAGTATGTGACTTAAGCAATACAGTTTTATACATCCCCTCGCTCTCTATCTTTCCTAAATTTTCTCTTCTGACCTTTCATCTACACCTTTAAAGTGCCTTTCAGTCTCAAAAATTCTTGGACTTGAAACTCCTGCATTTCTGAGTCCACTATGTTCTGCTTAAACTTGGGTTGAATATATGACCTTCAGGTCCTGATATCTTAACAGTTAAGCATACGCTCCTTCAGAATAAGCATATAGAAGTTGTTTGGTCTATCGTGAACTGTCCAGGGCATTCCTTATTTGTGCATTTTGACACTCCTGCAAGATCCATTCATTCAGCATTTTTACTTATGTGGCCTGCATGACTCACCAGTTTCACAGTACTCAAGTCAACATTCAATGCATAACCTTCACAACTAACACTACTTTCCACATATTGTTCCAAATGGAGACAGAATAAAAATGACTGCAGAACTGTTCTCTTAAACTTTTAGAAAGCTTAGCTCATCATCTTTATGCCCTCCTGTTAGAATCAAAATTAACTAACTCAATTGAAAGACAAGAGCTAGGCTTGAAAAACAAGGATTTAGTAAAGATAAAACAAGAGGGAAAACTGAGGTTAGAGAATAAGGGAGGGTGGGAAGAAAAGGAGCAGTACTGGAAGTAAATATTTTCCTCACACCACTGAATTCTCGGCTTGTTATTTATCACCTATTCTTAACTTTCTACTGTCATTCTTAGTAATGCATATGCTAAAAATCAAACACTCAGACAAAACAGGACATAGTCACAGCAGAGATAAAATTCGCTTTCATTTTAGGGAATGGAATACATTAGTAAAACTTTCAGCAACAAAAAATTAAATTCAATGTCTTATTAAAATCTGATTTTGATCACTCTTACTTTTTGCAGGAAACACCAGTTAGACACAGGGCAAGTCAGCGTAATAAGAACAGCACAAAAAGAAACAAATAAAGAAGTACTTAATTTTTTATTTAAGCATAAAAAAGTCAAACGAGACACATACTTAGGCAATCTCTTAAAGTCACCAAGAGTTTCAGAGCACAGAAGCCAACTGAATGAACAAAACAATCATAGGCCTGACATCAATATCTCATAAGGATACTACTACATTTAGTAGTTCCAGATTCATGACCAGTCTTAACATGAACTCCTTTTATAGTTCAGATAAAAGTGGCTTCAGAATCAGTTATATCTGTACCTTTACAAAAAGGACACATTTGAGAATTCTGGGATGTTCATTCAGTCAGCAAGTCGTACATTCCTCTACAATGTCAGGCTTACAGGTGAGCTTTTTACTCCATGCTGTTCCTATGAACTATTCAGAGAACTGATGCACAAACTATTAATATTTGTGAGCAATTCTTTGCCACTTGTCCTCAGATGCTTTCAGATCAGACTGGGGAAATTAATTAGCCATCCTGAAAAGATGTTTTTCATCAACCTCATACATATTATTGTACCCACTACTAAAAAGTAGCTGCCATGCTGCGTTCTTCTGAAAGTTTTTCTAGTATATTCACAGCATTTTAGTTAAGAATAACTCTACCATGAATATGGAACCTGCTCACAGCAGGTTACAGTAGGAAGCAACTGTCTTGTTTCATAAAAGAAAGGTTTTAGGTCATCATGTTCAAATTCGCAAAATGTAAATTGAGTAAGTTGAAGTAGTACTAAGCAGTAAAACAAAACTCTGTCTTTAGCAATCACACTCCAGTACACTCAACAGTAACCAAGAGGAAAATAACAGAAGGCCTAGAATACCCCAGAAAAACCCACATAGTACAAGTATTGGCATAACACTGAGGAATTACAATACAGAGATACCCAAGAGGCTCCACAGGGAATAAACTCAGTCCAGTAGCTCCCAGGTCAGTGCTCAGCCCCGATACACTCCAGGACAAACTACTAATGTATACTTACACCGCACTGCAACCCAGCCAGGCTTTCAGGCTTCCTGTCACTTACAAGCAAGAAAACTGTTTCTGAAACAGAGGGAGTCCAGACAGCAATGTAGCCATATTAGCAAAGTGCACTTCTGCATTCAACATAATGAAACAAGATGAATTTCAATGTATCCATCATATGGTTAATATCTAACTCAAGTAATCCACCCATACATAATAACTATTTAAGTGCTCGTTTTCATTTAGTTTGTTCCTGAAGGCGAAGTCCTTTCAGTGGACACTCAAAAGACTAGAGGTTACCCCTCAAAAGTTAAAAGCTATTTATTTCTCCATTCTAATTTTCCTTCTCACCAACATATTTAAGTCTCTTCTCTTTTTCACGACATATAGATCTAACTATACCCCTGACTGCTACATCTATTTCAAAAAAGGTATTTCTAAACAATGTTTTTATTTTAGCCTCTCCAGTTAGTTTTGCAGTAGTCAAGTTTTCCACATTTCAAGACATGTATTCAAACATCGTTATATCCCAAAGAACTGCAAGACTGTTTGTAGTATCACAGTTCTGTGAAGGATGCCTAGGTAGTTGCTGTTTGCTAGCTGAGTTATTGAAGGTCCTCTAGGGATTTGTTTCTTGTTTGGTTTGTTATTTAAAAAAACAAGACTCCACACCAGAAACATCTACTAGGCAAGTATCACAGATACATACTTTCTAAAAACATTCCACACCAGAAACATCTACTAGGCAAGTATCGCAGATACATACTTTCTAAAAGCATTTATTTCACAGCCTACTATCACTTCAACCTCCCAGTCTTCTCAGCAATAAAATTCTACTGCTCCCAGTTTGGTTGACTATCCTGTCTTCTTAGACTGTGAGGTTAGTTAATTTACCAAACATTACTGTAAGCAGTGGTATGTTTAGGAAGCAATGATGTTGGGGATCACAGCAGCTCATGAAGTGAGAAATTCTCAGTTAAGCTATGGGAGATGAAATTAGTTAGGAACAAACATTTATTGTGACCTCTTTCTTACAAATCCAAGCTTATCTTGCCAAAAACTTTGTGCTTAGTGACTCAACAGGAATTATACTTGGCCTGAGAAATCTACTACCGATTGGAAACATTACATGTACATGTTGATAGAAAAGTCTTTTAAAGCAACTGTACAGCTTATAGAATCATAGAACCGTTATGGTTGGAAGATACCTCAGAGATCATCAAGTCCAACCGTCCACCCAATGCCACCAAGCTCACTAAACCATGTCTCGAAGACATTGGGGAAAGAGGGTAAAAAAGACGGAAAAAGAGCAAACACCGTTCACATTAAAAAGTTCTGCATGCTTGATATATCCTGCTCTTCTTCTAGCTAGTACTTTTTAACCCCCTGTTCCCTCCCTTGAGGGAAACAAACTTCTCTAATCTGTGTGGGTCCTCCTCACCCATTTAACTGCACATTTGATTCATCTGTTCCCATGAAAGCTTCTGCTTTCCTGTGGAATTTTAAAAATTTGAGTGGATGTACGTGGGA
Organism: Cariama cristata; assembly: GCF_000690535.1. Taxonomy (NCBI): domain Eukaryota; kingdom Metazoa; phylum Chordata; class Aves; order Cariamiformes; family Cariamidae; genus Cariama; species Cariama cristata. Next base: position 3,472 of record NW_009617110.1, on the reverse strand, counting down.
AGAGTGCAGAATTCCTTAAATCCCTTCAATTCCTGCAAAGACACCTCTGAAGCCAACATATGCTGGCTATATTCAGAAGGAAGACATCAAAGAAAGCAAACAGTAAAAACTACTTTTTAATCTAGTCATCATAAAAAAATAGATGTCACCATACTTAACTGCTAGCATAACACACTAACTGTAGTACTTCAGTAGAAATTAACATTTACCATGATCATGTCAACTTTTTCCTTATAAGTCAAGAAATACAGAGACTAATAAGATGTTTCTTACAAAAGAGAAAGAAATCTTACAGGACCATTAAAGCTACACATACTCTTTCACATTTTTATCAAGTAGAAGTCAACAGCATCTTCCAAATGCACAGAGTGGCAGCACCACGATATTTTTTGCTAAGCAACAAAGCAGTATCATTTGGCATTTGTCTCTTTCATTGCCACCCCTCAGAACTACTGTTTCTGTGAAAAATTCTTTCTGAAGAATCTTTAGAGGAATGCAAGATCTCTTTACACAGAAATACATAAAATGCAAATGGAGACTCTTCCTTCTGCCTCTGTATCTTTTCTTTGGCCAAGAACTGTTGAAGTGGCAGAAACTTTCTCTACTTAAAGAGGATAAACCATGTCATTTAAAGTTTTTCACATTATACTTTAAGTTTCACCTACTGTTTGAATCAAAGTCTGAAAGCCATTAAGCTACCTTCCTTTTGGTAACTACTAACCAAATCTGAGATGAAAGAGAGAGATACTAATAACTCCAAAGACAGAACCTCCACAGCTTATTACACACAAGTGAAGAAATGCCATGACTGATTATCAACTCTTACAGCCTCACTGATGACGTCCATTTATACTATTATGTTTAAAGTGCCCAGGGTCATCTAGTCAGCATTTCAAGCCCTGCCATTCAGATATGAAACAAAATCAGAGGTCAAAACCTTTACGTTATAATTGGCAGCAAAACTGCAAGATTACAGTTAAAAGCTGTATTATTCCCAATCAACTAATGAGGAAACAAGACCAGAATAAGAAACAAAACAAATGAGAAGTTGGAAATCAAAAGTTTCAGGAAGACAGACAAAAATTGAATTTTATGAAGATGCAGACTGTAAGATACATAAGGCTGCCTCCCACATTACAGGGAGAGGAAATTTCTACTACTGCAAAGTTTATATAAGTAAAATTCCTGAACATCATACTTCAAACAGGAAAGCAGCAGGGAGCAGAAGCAATGTAACTGATAAGGAAGATAGTCAAAAGAGAAAAAGCAGCATGGAAAAGACACTTTTCCGAGAACTGTAAATACCAAAGCATGAATTGCCCTCACATGTTTCATTAGTTTAGCAAACAAGAATGTGAAGTTCGAACTCAGGCTTCTCCTACAGTCAGGAGATTTATAGAGTTCTCTTGCCCCTCCTCTTGTGCAGTAAAACATAAGCTCATTCTTGTATTCTTTTCTTCCCTGAAGGTACCTCCCTCTACTTCATTTAGTTTCACAAAACCCAAAATCTTCACAAAAATGAGCCAAAAAATTAACAAACCATTCAGAAGGAAGAAGGTCAGTCAAAACTTGCTCACATAAGCTTTGTTTCCACAGGAAACCAGGCTAAGAGTTTACTAGCCCACAATCTGTCAAGAAAACATAATGGACTGAAAAGAAAACATTAGACTTTTTGTGTTACTGGCAAGTAGGATGCTTAACAGCTGATGACAGAAAGCATATTTGCAAGTGGGAGAAAAGAATGAACAAGAATGAAGAAGAAGGTCACAAATAAGCAGAAAATTCCCATACTTTACTCACTTTCTACAGTAGAAGCAGTTCTAAAATGTAAGACTGTTCAAGGATTGTAGGCTTCTTTTACTGTAATCACCTAACCACAGACAGTATCTCTCTTTTAAGGATTTCTACCTCATTAGTACAGTTAGATGATGCCCTTCGGCCTCTTTACTATAGCATCATCCAGGCTGGCTCAAGTGTCTTTCAGCAGCAGATGGAACTAAGTATTTGACTTTGCACTGAAGCAGATGAAGAGCAATCACATAAATCCATTTGCTAGATGAGTTGCAGTGCCACTCAGGAAGAGTGGGAATATAAAAAAAGCTTTGTGATTAGTACTGCAGTGATCTTGTAGACACAAACTAACTCAAAATAGTTATTGCCAAGTTTTTGCCTCAGCAATAGATACACAAGGATCCATTAACCACTAGTGTGCAGTGAGTTCTCTAGATATATATAGATATATATAGTCGCAAAAGCTGTAGCAAGAATCCATGTCTGCTGCTGAAACCTTCTGGAGGCCCCCAAAGCTGAGAAGAAATAAGACACACCAATGTAGTATACAACTTTATTGCATACACATAGGTTCATGACCCTTAACAAACAGCTGAAGTGGGATAATTATATTATTCCCAGTTATTACCTTTAGCACTTACAGACAGAGTAGAGCATGTGAGTGCACAGCCACTTTGATGCAAAGTCCACTAGCTGAGCTGAAACAGTCAGAGAAGACTATTCAAGCTAAGCTGTTGGACTTTGTACTAGAGCAGCTGAAAGTACTTGCATACATTTCTTTTTGCCAAGAGCGCTACAAGTTTGGCTAACTTTCAACCAAAGCTGACAACTGGAGAAGGAGGAACTTAAGTCATCACAGCAAGACATGTCAGCAAGTGTCAAGCTCCCAAAGACAATCATTAACTTGTTCAGAGATCTAAGTAATTACAGCTAAATTACATGTAAGCCTTTGCTCTGATGTAACAGCTTCTAGGTAATATTCCTGAACACTAAGGATTCACTGAAGCAGAATCTTGCCCTTATGTACATGCACTTTTCCCACAAACCTCATTGACAACTGAAGGCAAATGAGGACAGAAGCCAGCCTCCAAATACTACAATGTACCTGAAAGCTTTTCATCCATTACACAGGTGTCTACTGTTCCTGTAGCACTCATCCTAACTAGATATCAAAATACTTCACAGAAGGTTAATGAATTAAGCCTCAACACACCCAGTAGCTTAGCATCACCCTATTAAGGATGAGCCCTGAGGCACAGAGAGGAAGGATAACCAAACCGAGGCCACACGTATGCATATACACATAAGATCGGCAAGGCTAGGACATTGGCTGTCAATCCAGGAAGTTTCACGTACTGACACACAATAACTTCACCAGCATGCCCGAGGGTCGCTGGGGGCATGAGGGGAGCAGGGCGGCGGCTGAGAAAAGGAGGAAGCCCAAGAACCGAGAGGGCCGCGAGGAGGGGGAGGGGAAACGCGCCGTACCGCCTGGACCCTCAGCACCGCAGGAAGTTAACGAAGAGCCCGGCCCCAGACAGGCCGCGGTTCCTACCACCCCCCAGCCCCATCGGGCCGACCTCCGAACGGAGGGCCCTAAGGAGGGGTCCGTACACATTCCTCCCTCCTCGGCCCACAGCGCCGCCTCGCCCACGCCAGGCCCTCGCCGCCGCCTCCTCCT
>NW_009617109.1:7103-20113 GCF_000690535.1 Cariama cristata | reverse complement strand
TGATCACAACCCTCTGAGCTCTGCCATTTAGCCAGCTCCCTGCATCGCTTGTTTCGCTCACTGCTAAAATTTATGTAAAATAATATTCACAGTACAGAGAAAGACAACAACTCAGTAAAATCCTCTTGGCAGCCATTAAAGATAGTGCTCAGTTGTGGTTCTGAATTCCTTCTGTCATTTTGATTTGTTGATTGATTATCTTGTGGGGTTTATATTACAACAGACAAATGAAAACTTAAACAAACGCCCAACCCTTCAACACTCTGAACAGGAAAGCAGGAACAGGAACTCTTTCTCTTTGAGAAAGACATCAAAGTTCCTCAGACTGCTTCATGATAATGTAATAAAGGTAAACTTTTAAAAACAGCTCTGTACAAATAATTTATGATTAAATATCACTTCAGAAACTGATGCCCCTAGATGGTGCTATTACTCAGATCCTGGTTTGCTGAAAGGCATTTTCCTGATCAATTGCTCAGATGATGCATGAGGCATACAATGAAGTTAGTGTAAACTGTATTGATTTAAATGACAGAAGAATTAAGCATAGAAAATTTTATGTAACATCACTGATCATGAAGTCCCTTTAACACTATGAAAGAAGAGAACTGTACATTTATGAGAGTTTGGGGTGTTTTTTTTTTTGTAAATATGCAATTCATGCCTTACCAGGAAAGAGGGCCGTAATGATCTGTCAGCCACATCTGTATATACACAGCATGATGACTTTGCATGTTTATTGTACCTTGGATGAATAACTAAGGATTGTTTGCATTTATTTAGTATACAGGTAAAATTGATTTTCAGTTAACAAACTGAATTTTGCAAAAAGTTCAGCAATGCTATTGTTTTAATTCTAGGAATGTATGAACGTTGCAACACCAATTTATCCCAAGGGAAGCAGTGAAACGAAGCCATAAGCCTTATATTCTCATTGAAGTCTGAAATTTGGTGACATGTGGTCCTGTTATATTTCCTTCATGGAATTTGATATTTTACTAGATAATACACTGAATGCTTCTTTTGCATCAATTATATAGGAATAATTATGATCAAATTCTTTTTGCCAAGCAGTGTTCTGAACACATTTTCTGTAATAATACATTTCTGAATCAATAGATTTCCTTTGCATTTTTCATTGCTTAAATAAGCAAAAGCAAATTGTGATACCTATATAAGCACAGTGACATAAATAAAATTAGAGAGACATTCTGACTAGATATCACCAAAAGAATATCTCTGAGCAATTTTCAGCCATTTCCTGAATTGGAGTTTTTCTACATGTGGGAACATTTGATATCTCTCTTGGGACCTTTGTAAATGATATTTTCCACAGAAGAAATTTGCTGCCATTTAACATTGCTAAGCAGTTGAACAGATTGAATAGCATCTGTAAAGAAAACCAATTAAATGCCTCTATATGTAATGCTGGGATCAATAAGTTGGCTTCAGCAGTTGCATCTTAATCAGTCCCAGTTCCTAACATCTATAGAATTTTGTGTTATAAATAAAATCTAGTTTCCAAACATAGATGCTGTGTGCTTAATTGTATGTAAATAAAAGATAATTAAGAACAAATGAGATGAATAGCTTTTAAATTAAGGTAACAATTCCAAGCGATCCTCAAAATCTCCCATATCAACTCTACCAATTTTCAAGTATAGGAAAGGATGGATGTCATCAGCTTTGTATAAGTGGTTTAGAATCATATTAAGATGCGCTTCCTGGTCATGGCAGGGAGGGATATTTGACCATCTAAAGGTATCCCATGCAAAGATGACTATTAGTAGCCCCTCCTAATGCATCTAAAGGTGCGAGTAACACCATGCAAGGCATCGTCATAAACTCTGCATGCTAACTGAAGTTACAGTGGCAGCTATGGCTGGAGGGAGGACTGGAATAAGAGGGTTGATACACCGCCTTGCAGAAGTAGCAGCTGTCTCCAGTTTCACCCACTTTCCTGTTCTAAGTCTTCACCATGCTGCCCTTAGCCTGAACTGTCTCTCCGCTGACTCCTCTGTGGCCAGTTCTGTGTAATCCCTCTATGACCTTTTTTGTCATGTTGAGAGTGCAAGGACTATTCCTTGGGTGCTGTAAAGATACTATATTTTTTCTAATATATCTTCATATTCTTTTTTATTAAACACTGGAGAGTCAATACTTCTGAGTGTGAATGAAAGGCAGGTCTCTTTCTGTGGCTTGATTTATCAATGAGATAGTTTTCATACTGGTGCAAGTCTGTTATCAATAATGGGCTGCTGAGATGTTACGGAGGTCATAATTTGACCTGTAAGTCTTTATTACTTTTGATAATGCATGAGAAAGGAGCAATGTGGTTTGGCTTTAGGAGTTTTCAGAACAGCTGAAGGAAAAAAAAAAAAAAGTCTTTCTTTAGACTGAACAAGCGGAACTGCAGGTATTGAGAAGTGGTCATTATGGAACCTCACAATTGCATGTTCAGAGAAATTATCTGAGTGATAAACAGAATTCTTTAAACTATTCCCTTATTTTAAAAGGGTCATTAATTCCTACCTCTCTGGAAATGAAGACTAATATGCAAAATGGGGGAAAAGTGATTTAAAAATCAACCAGTCCAGAAGGGTCATTAAACCCATGATATGCATATTAAGTATTTACTTGCAGAAACTCCTCTTCAGCAAAATGCTTGAGCCTTTTGGCTATATGTCACATTATGTCAGAGACTCTGGTCAATAAAGAAGCTGTTAGCCTCAAAGCTGCTTCCAGCAGGATGTCTATCCAGGAATATCTATTACTTTTGTGTGGGTGGGGTTTTGTGTACGTGTGTGTGTACATGCACATAAATTCTTTGTTAGACTTGTACTGATGCCTTAAATCTAGAGTCTTAGCATTTTAAAGCAATTAGTTGAAATACGCTTCCACGGGTTTTTTGCTTTATGGTTTTTTTTGTTTTGGTTTTTTGTTTGTTTTTGGTTTTTTTTTGCTTGAGCAGTTAAAAACTGGCACTTAATAGCCTGCCATTTTAAAGTAGTGCTGCATAAGCTTTGTAAGCTGAGCATGCCAGGCACACTGCACTAAGCTGTAGGCAACTTTATGTAGCACAATGTTGTGCCCATAGAGAATGTTTTCTGTGAATGTTGTCTTTCTTTAATAACAAAACCCTATGACTTTACTGCTGCTCAGTCCTGTTTGTCCAAGTATAGCTAATAGAACTGTTGCTGAGAAAGTGATTTTTCTCTTTCTTTGTGAGTGAAATTCTGAGGGCAATTACGTCTTAGTGTGTATTATGATAGTGGGAGTAGGGAGGCAAATAAGGACAAATAGGTTGTGCAGAGAAGGATGTTGATGATAATGATTTGCTATCATGAATGCCAGCTGGCTGATCTTTCACCAAAATGTAATCAGAGTTTGACAAGCAATGGAAAACCTGCAACAAGAGTGAGTTTAGACCTACTACTGCCATTAGTTTAGGTATAATAGAATTAAACTGAAAATAGGGTGTATTTGTGTGCCTGATTACTTAAAATCAGTGATTATCATTTGGTATACTGATGCAAGTGGGCTGGGGTAAACTGGTATTAGTTGATGTAAATCCAAATTAATGTAATAACCTTCCCATTCTGGATGAGTCAACAGAATTAACAAATGGTGTAATCTCATTTATTCCTCCATGGTTCATACAAGTAGTTCATAAATTACAGAAGCAAATGGTATGTCAGGACTGCCTCTGATACAAGAGGGAAGGGATAAGCATGCTTTATTCTTGTCTACAAATCTTCCTGTTTCAAGTGTGTCTTATAATTTGAGAAAAGACCTTATAGTCTTATAAGGCTATTTGAGACCCTGTTACAGATCACTTACCCATTGAAGAGAAATATTTAAGAGGGTGTTTACCTTGCTTGAGCCCACAAATAGCAGAATAAATGTAAGGGAGAGACGTTTGAAAGCCAAGGGGTCTCTTGACTCTTAAATGAGAAGCTGGAGCCTGCTCCATAAAGACACCTGTGTACACAGCTACTACTTAGCCATCTAACTTGATGGCTTTGTATCTGCTTTAGGATATGGACTTTATCAGAGTGAATTACATGTTGAGGTGATATTTCTGTCTTTGAAAATTTGCTTCCCAGAAGGTATTTGCAAGTATTGTCACAAGAAGCTAGTTGTTTCTTAATGTCTTTGGTAGGAAACCATGTCCTTGTTTCACTTGCTGTGACTTGCATTCTTTGCTCAGGTTTCTGTGCTGTCTAGAAATTACATTCCAGAGTGTCTTGGTTCTGTGCTGAGGTAACATATGGGAGACATTTGTATTGAGATGGCTTATCTTTCTATCTCATTCCAGTGAGAAGAGATATCAGCTGCTTTAAGTGGTGGTCCTGCTCAGCTGTTTCAGAGAAATGCTGTAATCAGAATGTGAAGGAGAAATCTATTTTCCTGGCTGAAATTCTCATGGAAACTAGATTACACTGCAGAGCTGCTGAGCTGAGCTTCCTGGTGGAGAGCTTTGCTTCAGAAACAGCTGTTGAAGGTGGCAGTGTGATTCTTCACCTGACTTTCACCTGTTCAGGAGAAGGACCACAAAAGAAGTGGCAGGTACCAGAGATGTCCTTCTCCATGAGTTGCCTCTGCCTACACTTTTGTTAAAAAGCGGCTGCTGAGTTAAGTTAGCAAGTGTCAGGCAAGAATTATGAGTAACTAAGGGATGCAGCTGAAAATTCCATTACTTTTTTTCTTCAGGCTATTTCCAAGTTTATCTTCTATTTAAAAATAAGAATTTTTGTGTTTCAATTTTGCAGTTTAACGAGATGCAGCTTTCCCCTACAGACTATTCACAAGATGAAAGCTTCATTTTTTTTTGTCCAACCCTTTCTGACCTTTTCTTTTTCCTCCTTTTTTTGTTCTTGTAGATATTGTGCAGATTTTAAACCTTTAGGTAGCATTGTAATGGAACAGTTCCCATCATATCTGATATTTTTAAAACCCAGTTCACATGCTGATGAATGTTTTTATCCAGAAAATAATTTTAACAGCACCGATTATGACATAAAAATCATTAAACTTTGTTAAGCTTCTCAGCAAAGATGCTTATCTTTTAGATTATTCCCCCTGCATTTGCCTACCAACCATTACGGTTATAACAAGAAAGGAAGATTACTGTCTTCACCAGCAGAATTTGCAAGACATGTCAAACTCACACCTAATGGATGCTTTTGGTAGCAATGGGTAGTTGGCTGTCTGAGAGATTAATATTATTGAACCCCCACTGAAAGACACTTTATGACAATGATACGTTCTCATTGGGGAAATGCAAAAGGCAAAGAGCGAACAATGGTAACTTTTAGCTAATTAATCAGGTCAAATTAAGCTTGCACCAGTGGGGTATATCTGATCCATGATGATGCTTTAGAAATAAGCCCTTGACTTGATGATCTTTGAGGTCTCTTCCAACCATAATGATTCAATGATTCTATGATTCTATGAAGGCTCTGGTATGGAGCTGTATCCTGGAAGATAGGCTGGTGGACAGTGATGATGAGACATGAAGCAGACACTTCCTGCATACAGAACTGAATCTTCCTTCTTGATTGCTTGTAATGCCTTTAGTTATTGTTGGTACAGGCTTACTTTCTATCCACACATCATACATCTCCACTTTTCTGGAATGGTCTGTAACATCTCATCTGAAAGCTGTTGTTAGAGCTGTATGCTGTACAGTTCATGCTATTGTTTTAATTTTTATGGAAATGCATCTTGCGTTTTATATATGCAAATCTCATGAGTAAAATTGTAGCGTAAAGGTTGTGTACTCTATCTGCAACAAGAAAGGATGTAGGGGGCTCAACCAGTGAAAATTATGTAAGCTCAAAGGAATAGAAATAGCAAATGATGAAATCCTCCTTATAGCACTGTAACAGATCTGCAGTTGGTAGACCTACATTGCAAATGTCTTCTGTGTTCTGGAATTGCTACAAAGACCAGCAGTTTCAGTGATTTGGAATACCAGCTTAGTAAAGGAAAAACAACAGGAGCTTGAAATGTTCTGCTCTTCAGCTGTAATGGAATTGGAAAGTATGTTTAGTTTTCCATGGATGAGTTGCTATAGTATATAGCTAGAAATTGAATTCTTATATTATAGTCTTGTACAAACAAAATAATTTTGAGGTCTCTTGAAAATACTGTGTTTATTCTAGAGAACGAGATAAGAGGGATGCCCAAAGTATGATCTTACAGAAGATGACAAAAGTTTTTCCAAAGATTATTTTAATGCCGGAATATCAGCTGACTTAAAAGACTGCAATAGTGGTTTTAACATTGCTAAAGGAGGGAGAACTGGAAAGCAAACCAACGGAGCTGTGAAGCATAAACCAACCCACATCAGACAAAGGAGATCTGTGATGTAGAGCTAGCCTAAACAGACTCTTTTGAGCCTGTTTGTATTGATTCCACTGTCTCTGGATAAAATCACTACAAACATTGTAGAATGGGAAGGCTGGACAACTTAAATAGGCTGAAGGCTGATAGAGACTAAGAAACTAGGGAAACTAAGGATGTTGTTACAGGAAGAACCTTTCTTTGGCCTAGTAAGTTGCTGACAGAGTAGCTTTCCTGTGATTACAAACATTTACAGAGCAATGATTTCATTGTTTTGCACAGCCTGGCATCTCACTGCTGTATGTCTTTGGAATTTTGTTGGAAGGTGCAGGGCCAGGTTATTGTTTAGATTTATTTATCTGGGGGTACTGTTAGACTAAAGCAACCTACCTCTTTTATTATCCACTTTATTTTAACATACCTTCTCGTGGTGAATTTCATTTTAGTTTACCCTTTCATCATTTCAGTTGCCTTCTGTAACTTGTTCTATTCTTCAGTAGTCAATTGAAGTTAATTGATCTGAATTCAAGTTCGGGAACAAAGTCAGAAGAGAATAATCGCATGGTCTTTACTGCAGTTCCATTTTCTTTTGATTGTCATTCTGTCAGTGCAGTATTACAGTTGGCTTCTTGGCCGCTGCTATCTGTTTTTAACAGAGCTTTTAAAATGTACGAATTTGTTGTTTTTAGTATAGTTGGCTTTATGCTAGGAAATTCATACCCATTATCAAGGAGGTAAAATATCAGCATCCTACCCTAAGCAGTTACATGAAAGGAAAAGGGAAAGCAAGCTGCTCAAAATGTCTTTTCAGTTCTTTGACTGAATTATTTTCTGTTGTAGGTAATAGATTTTTTTGTTTGTTTTATTTCTTGAAATTAAGTTCTGAAGTAATGGAGAAAAAGCTTGTTATGCAGAGTAATAGACTGGAAGAAAAAAAAAATCTTGATTAATGAAGAGTGTGTATAACAACTTGCCCAAATGAGAGTTAAACTCTTCAGGTTCTATCCTTCTTTTATAGTAAGGATTGTTTTATTATTTATATTTTACTGAAAAAGAAACTCAGGGAAATCGTCACTTCTGTTTTGACTGTCGCGTTTTACACTGCATTTAAATTGGCTAGTGTCATAATGCTGTTGTCATCTCATTTCTAACTCGTACACTTGCATTTGAACATGAAATGAGGAATTACTTTTCTTTTATCTGTTGTTTGGCTGTAATGGGAAAGTGACTTGAAGTTCTCCAAAGTGCAGCCAGACCATCAGGTATTGTGTCCCATATGATATAGGCTAACCTACTGAAAAATTGAGAAATTTTGAAAGGTAATACTGAATTCTTTCTCTTCTTTCTGTAAAGAATAAAAGAATTCTACAGAATTCATAGCCCTGGATGTACCATGTTAAATGCCATCTCATTATTGCTTAGTAACTCTGTTCTCCAAAGAAGCATGTTAAAGGAAACCTAAAATGTTAACTCCAGAAATGGACAGTGATCATTCCTTACCTTCTTACAGTTCCCTGTCTTCATGCAGAGACTTCTTTTCTTGGCTGTGACAGGAAAAAATATTGGGAATTAAAAACAAGCATTGGAGGAATGCACATGCCAATACCTAAATAGAGAAACCTGTTCTCCGCTTAGATTCTGTGCTTGCATTTGGCAGGTATTCCTTCTTCACTCTTTGACACATCTTTTTAGACTAACATCTGAGTTTTTTCCAAGTCTGGAAATTTCTTCTCTAACTTTGTCTGTTCTAGCCTAAAAACAGACCTATAGACAGACAGAAGTTATCCGGTAGCTAAATGACTACAGACAGGAGGCCTAAATGCTTTTTCAAGGAGGAAGACAGAGGCCAATGCTGTAGGTCCAAAACCTTGCTTTTAATTGACCTCCCATCTGTATGTGCTTAACCTGTTACAGTGGTCAGATTTTTGTTTGCATGACGACCACTAACCATGTCTTTAGAGAGGCAGTGAGCAGAATTCAGAAAGGAAACCTCTTAATGAAAAATATTTATTTTAAAGAAACATATTGTATTGTTTTTCATCTTAAAATAAAAACAAGTTCCCAGTGGATCATGTCTACCCTTTTCATCACTAAGTCGTATCTGCTAGATTCACATGAATGCATTTTACTTCAAGGAACAGTTAGTAGATGATTTGCCTATTGACTGTGAGCTGTACTATACTTTTTGGTTGCCACACACAGTTTGTATAGCATTTAGTGTTGTATAGTGCATTTTAAAAAGACATGATGAATCTTAGGACGAAAGACAGGATTTTCTATTTTTAAATTATGTACGTTTGCCATATGGCTGGCTGTACACAAAATGAGAGAGCTATCGCTACTGCTGTTCCTGTACAATCAAAGAGAATATAAAAACTGAAAGAAAACTTCATAAGTTACTGAAATATTTTCATAGTTTTTTGATCAAAGAGTAATTTTCTCCTAAGGAGACTATAATTTAATAGAAGAGTATTGATAAGTAGCTTTTTTTAAGATTGAAGTGTTACTGTCTAAGAAAAAGAATAATGTTGAGGCCATAGCTTCTGACTTAAACATTTTACACAATTTCTACAATAACTTGTTATAATGATGTTGAAGTAAAGTGTTTGGGTTGCCAATACTTATATATAAGCTGTATTTTGTTTAGATTTATATTAAAGAACTACAAGATATTGCTCAACAGCTGCTTTTATAGCTCTGAATATGATACGGAACATTTTAATACAACTTCAGTAGCTCTTAAGGTGAGTTTATCACTATTGTAGAACCTCTGCAAACTGTGTTGCTGGACTTGAGGTGCATTCACACACATGGCACAGACATTTTCTTTGCTTAATGAAAAAAAAGGGCTACTTACTTTCTCTGGATATTCTACTAGAAAAATAGATGAAAAGGTTAATTGCGTACGTTTTTGCAGTCTTTAGTTACTGAACAACAGAACAGATTGAAAGATGATCCCTTTTGTCTATGGGTTCTTGAACATGTAATCAACTTCTTTATATAAAGTATTGGTAGGGAATATTATTTATTTTAGGAAATAATTAACAGCATTTAGATTAAATCCAATTATAGATATAAAACAGCAATATTTGGATTCAATATTGTGAACTTAATGCAGAACCTAAAAGATGTGAAATACGATGATGAAATTCATCTATATGTAGAAAACTTTTATAATATGTCTGCGAGTTGATCTAGGAAGTCTGAATGGAAACACTTGAGGGAATGGTTGCAGTAGTATTTTAGGGAAAAATACTTCCTGTGCTATCAGATTTTCTTTCATCTTTTCTACTGTAAGCGTAAGAAGGTTGTTCAAACCAAGAAGTTTGGTACTGGTCTAATATATTAGTCTTGTACAGATGTTGCATGATATGATGCAGTCTAGGGAGCTACGTGTTCTTCAGTTGAAACTGCAATGTGGGTAGGGCGGTGATGCGGTAATGGTAATGGTGTTTGCAGTGATTTGCAGTTGTGTTTTCCCCCCATTTCCTGAAAGTGTACCTTCTAAAGTATTCCTATCATTGCGGTTTAGTGGGGAGAAACAGCAGGAGGAGTAGCAATAACAGGACACTCAAATATATATCCGGAGACGTCGGTAACATGCATGGAAACATAAAAATACTTGGCTTTCACAAACCTCTGTGATGGCAAAGGCTGTCTCTACATATCCTTTCCAAACCATTGCTCAGTAAATTCAATGTATGTTTGAAGTTTGCCAGGAAGTTTCTGGGAGAAGGAGTGAATTTCTTCATCCTTGTGGAGTTCCTGACATAAGAGATGGATAAATTTTATCATCATTTTGTGTAGATGACTGTCAGAAGTGTTCAGATGTCAAGAGGTAATTTTTGTGTGACTTTCAAAGTCTCCTTTACAGCTGTCACATTTTCAGCCCATCACAATGATATAGTGTCTCAACTCTCAAGTCTTCAGGTTTCACCAAAAACTTCCATTCACTTGTTTCAGGACCATATGAATTTTTACTATAATTTGTATGTCTCCTCAGTTTCAGGCCTTATATGGTCCATTGGTATTTATTTACTGATTAAATCATTGATCTTTCCATAAGGTGTATAAAAAAGAGCTGTATTTTAAAAAAAAAAAACTAGTTAGCAGCTTCTCTCAAATGGACTTGAATTTGAAGATTACATGTGTATGCTGCACTCTATAGTGCAGCATACAGATGTGCCTCGTTTCAGGTTTTCTTTACTTAGCTACAAAAACACCAATACAGGGAATCTGCCTTCATTTTTCTTTAAGAAATTGACAGACAGACGTGAAGCATTTTTAACTGCTACTTCTACATTAAAATTGGAGCAGGCAAGCAGTCTTGCAAACCTTTCAACTACAGTAGGAGATTTGCATGCCCTAGGATTGTGCCACAGGGCTTGCTGCTATTGCTTGTGCTTGCTCTAGACTGTGAGAAATTAAGAAAAACATGTCAAGCCCTGTTATATGCGCTTTTTGATATCAACCAACATTGTAATCAAATATTATTGTCAAATTTCAGTAAACTGAGTTTCTGTCTTTCCTGAAGCCACTCGTCATCATACTGAATTATTTGGAGTGAAACAAAGAGCTTCATACATGCTGCTGGGTTCGAGGTGTATATTGGGGCACATTTATAAATAGAGATACTTTTGGAAAGATAAAAGTAAGAGAATTTCTGTGTTTCAAATTAGATCATATTTTTTAAATAAGCAGTTTTGTTTTGCTTGATCTTTGGAAGGAATAGTCTAATCAGCAGTTCTTAGTATTGTAAAATCGCTAATTTGAAGGCGTTCCTTCTAATGCCTATGTGATGATGAGAGAGCAGACAGGTCCCACACATGACCCAAAAAGGAGAGTCCTTTCTGGGACTGGAGGGGATTGTACGTAGTTAGATGTACTCAGAAAGTCATTGAGTTGGTTGAAATCAAGTAAAGGACCAGCCTCCTGAAACACAGTGCGCAGGAGAATAGTTGTTTAAAATCTTTTTTTTTTTATTTCTCTTCTGCCTGTCTACTTGCTTTACTTTTTTTTTTTTGCTTGTTGCTTCTGTTTTTATCTAGGAGGTGAAATGTTTCAATCCTGGTAAAATAAAATCTGACTTTCAGTCTTGTTTGAGGATCCTAGTGCTTAGAGAAGGTCTAGGCAATTGTGTTGCTCTGGCTTACTTGAATTCTGTAAAGTTTGAATGAAACACATCAGCGGGTAGCAAGGTACCTTTCACAAATTTCACATGTTTAGTTTTTGACAACTTCAATTCCAGAGCTTGTTAGCAGCCAACCATGTTATTAATAGAAATTAACTAAATGATTTATAATACTGAATAGCCATCTAGCAGATTTAAACAGTTAGCTTTTAACAGTCAGATGTCAAGAATCAGGAAGGATGGCAAATGGAGAACATGTATATGCCTGCTTCCCATGTCGGTAAATGACATACATAAAAATGTGGCATCAGTGGTTATGGAATAGGTCAAAATTCCAGAATTTTGTGCATGAAATAGTTTATTTTCTTTGTAAAAACCTTATGAATAGATGATACTGTAAAACAATTAGAAAAGGTAGTATCAAATTGATATAGTCATTTTTTAATGTTCTTAGCTTGTTTTCATAACTAGTATCAGTCATCCAAATCCTATCTTATTAGCAGTGGATTTATGAGTAATTGTTGCAGCTTGCTCAGGTTGCTCAGGATTCAAAGATTTATAAGACTGTCCTCCAGATGCTAGCTCATCAGAACACATTTCCTGCTTGTGAATTTGGGAGGGCAAGTGTGGTTAGTCTGCAGTAGACTTCTCTCAATGTCATGGGAGGATGTGATCAGTAGTTAGGTTTAGTAACTGATTTTTGCATTGATTTAACATAAATAGGGAGTCCCAAGTTACTACCTAGTTTCTCTTGTCAGCAGAGGCTTTGAAAATTCTTGCTTTTTGCTTTTTTCTTTTGAGATCTCTGTAGCTAAAGACAAAGGTCTGTAATTAATCTTAGCACCTGCTGAAACTGACATTCTTGCTGGAAGTAATTTAGTAAGGATTCTTTTTTTTTTCCCCTGTCTTGATGGTGGCTATTGATAGAAATATCAATTAACAACTGGATGGGCATTATCAAACTGCGTTTTGTCATTATGTGCTATGCATTCTCTGGAAAGGCCTAGAGCCAACATTTAGTAAAGGCATGGATAAATCAATAAAAGTAAGTGAAATCTCTAGCTTTCTACTGAAATACTGCAAGTACAAGGGTAAGGGAGGGAATCCCATAAAAGAACCTTTCAGGTGGCAAGTTTAAAGAATAGAAATGCGTATTTAGTCAGCCAAAGAACTGAGTTTTCACAGAGTGCAGTCAAGGAAAACAATTTTTGTTTAGATACTGACTGGAAGAAGGACTATTCTTGTCTTTTGAAATACCATATTTTGCTTTTGTTCTAAGGACACAAAACAGATCTGTTCATCAAAGGCCTTGCTGGTCAGGTTTCTGTTACTGATGCTATGCTAAAATAAAAAAGAATCTAATTATCAAATAAAAAAGCATTGTACAACAAATAATGATACTTGCACTATGCGTTTATAATTTTATTAGCATTGTGGTCGCAGTGATGTTCCCTTTTCCTGTTTCATACTTTCTGTGATTACTGCTATTTTATAGATGATTATGGCGGGGGGGGGGGGGGGGGCGCTTTTT
>NW_009617109.1:0-7072 GCF_000690535.1 Cariama cristata | reverse complement strand
TCCCATGTGTCTTCCTGCTTTTTTTTTTTTATTTGATGAAATAAAAAGGCTGAAGCTTGTGACTGTTGCCTTTAAACCTTTGGTGCACATCTATAAAGAGCGTTTCTGTAACCTCTGTTGGGTGGCTGAAGACAGCAAGCAGGTTACGTGGCATTCCCTGCCACTGCCATCCAGCCCAACATTCTTTTCTCAAGGTGAGGCAAGCCCTGCTCCCCTATCCTCCCCTTCCATGTCATGTATTCATCATGGTAGAATGACTGAACCTGGGAGTAGAACCTCAAGAAGCAAGGACTTTGTCTGCACACACCTGTTGCTACTTCTTTATCAAAAGTATTATAAAATCATGTTACTCTGGATTCTTCAAAATCATGCTTGTATTGAGAAAGAGTAGATGCTAAAACCTGATAGCTCAAAACACAGGTCATTTGAATGGAATCAGGTATGTATATGTATATTTTAGTATCGTTTTTATGCCAGATCTAACCTGTACATTTGGCACACCTCCTAACTTCTCTTCACTGGCAAGCAGGGCTGTGCCTTAAGCTTAATAGGTAAAGCTGTGCCTTTGCCTTGATGGTTAAGGGCAGTTATTGCCAGTAATATCCTGCTTTGTACTGGAGCCCAGCTTCCTGCCAGGCATGCCTGTAGTCTCTTACATCTATGTTTATCTTTGTCAGGCTACTTAGAGGTAGCAGCTGTGTCACAACATTAAGCAGTTCTCATTTTCTCTCTTGGCTAGTGTGACAGCTTCAAGTGACGCGATGTTGCAAACAATCATGTCTCAGGGTAGTTGGACTTTTCATCCAAACATCAGCATATGTTACATGTTTTCATGGTACCACTGTTCTTTGTAGCTTTTTTGGGCTGCACTAATATTTCTGCTGTGGATGGGAAAATGCAACAACCAAGAATCTTCTTAAATTACAATGAAATTGTTCTGTGTGAGGATGTCTGTCATACCTTTTGCTTAAGAGTATGGAAAGACATTTACTGACATGGAAATTCTTAAACTGGCATTCATTTATCCCATTGCACTTGTAAAATTTCTGAGGCCTTCTAGTCTATGACATTGTTGCTTGTGTTTTTCACTGTTTAGTTGTTTTTGTCGTGCTTTGTTCGCTATACGGACAGGCATATTTGTAGGTTGATGTGGAGGAATATTAGTCAAATAGACATTTTTGTATGAAGTTTTTTGTTTGTTTCTTTCCTACATAAAGCTTGTTTCATCATCAAGGAAAGATGTCTTTGCTATCTTTTCTTTTTACTGAAGAAACCATGCTGGATTTGTTTCTTACATTAGGAAGCATCTGTGCGGAATGATTTTGAGCTTTGGCAGTAGGAGTTAATCTAATACCATCTCTCAAGGCCAATTTCCAGTTGCTCTTGGTTTCTTTTCAAGAGATGTTTTCTTATTTATTCATTTTTCCATACTCAGCTGTTGATTTACAAAATCATTTTTTATCTTTTAGTTGGCAGCTTTAGCCAGTAGATTTCTATGCAGCCTGACAATTGCTAAATCCTTTCCTTCTATTTCTCTGAGTTTCTCCCAAATACAATTAGGTTACTGAAATAAGCTGTTGTAGCAATTTAACATATGCTATAAGCTCTCATGTGAGAGGAAAGATTGGTTCAATCTTCTTCCTACTTTAATGTCTTATGCGGTTGCAATTGGAAGGGTCATTTATTCCGGAGCAAACAAACAAAAGATGACTCATGCAGGAGAGAGTCAGGCAACCACACCATGTCTAGTTAAATGATAACACTGTACGTTCTTCCATTCCCGTTTTCTTCCCTGCTGGTGCTATGATAAGCTCTGTATTTCAGTAAGAATATCACTGCTTTCACAGATTCTGGAAACAACTTTCTAATTGTTCTAGGCTACTTTTTCAGTCATAATTCCTCAGTCTTGGCTTACAGTATGGTTAGAAGATTACTTGCCATGTGATGGGATTTTAAAGCTTTTGATTTCTTTTGTCTGTAACACTCCGTGTGGTCTTGCCAGTGGAAGAGAGGGATATTGCAGAGTTCTTTGTCTCATTCCTGAAAGATTCAGGAGGGGAGAATCTAACACAGTCAACCCCTTGTGCTGTACTGTTACAGCAAGGGTCTGCAGACAACTGGTAATATATATAGTAAATAGATGCTAGAACGTTCCTCTTTTATTCCCAATTTTATTGAAATTGTAAAGATGAATGGGATATCAAAAAGAGTTGCTGCAGAAAGGAACTGTCTGAATTTTAATCAGGGTCAAATCAATGAACACAGCTGTGACAGATGAATGCAAAATTTAGTAAAATATCTATTGTGAGACTGTAAATTAGATGTCTCAAATAATTGACATATTACTTGGCAATGTAATCAAACTGGGTTAAACAGTTGCACATAAATTATTTTTGCAGACAGTTCCCTGAGATATAGCTGATGAATTTAAATTATTGAAGAGATAAATGCTCTCTCCTTGCTGTTCATATGTTTGGAAGAGGTTAAAAAACACTTGTTTGTAGCACTAACTACTTAAAAGAGTTTGTTTTGTCTTGAAGGAGTCATTACTAGATTAGAAGCTGCACAGTTACATAGACTTTTGAAGTAACTTTCCTACTTTTTTTCTGTAGAAATTCAATGTTTCTTGGTAGCAATTTCAAAAAAAATTATGGTCTGTGACTTGGGAGAACAGTTTAAAAAAGAAAGGAGAGAAGAAAAAGATTTGAAGATGTATTTTTTCAAACTTTTTTTCTTAGGAGTAGTATCTACTCAGACTTCATGATGCAGACAGACATGCCAAATTTCTGTAACTTCACACCTTGTGTGCCAGTAGCAATTTCCTAGAATGTGTTTGTAGTTAGAATGCATATTGCTCAGAATATATAACAAATAGCATTGTGCAGTGCTGGCCACAAGCATAAACCATATTGGCAGAGTCTCAAAAAAGAACTCAATGCTAGGGAACATCCAACATAGCATATGAAACAACTACAGAATACAGAAGCTATACCTACAACTATACAAGTTGCATGGACTGTCATTATATGGTTGTGGGCTGGTATGGTAGACATGCTCTGTCCAACCCCTGGCACGAAGTGACTTGGCAGAGAGTGGGACTCACTGACAACATCTATAGCCAGCTACATGACTCATGCAGGCATTTACAATTAGATGGGAATATTTGATAAAAACTGGGTATAAAACCTGCTACAGAAGCATCATAAAGATGCCAAGCTGAATGTAAGTCATGTTAAATATGAATGATAAGGAAGCATGAAATTATCCTCTATTTTATACTAGTGTTACGTACAGAGAAAAATACAGGTAGCTGCCACTGCTGTTTACCATAAGCATGGCAGCAAATCTTGAAGAGTTTGGAATAAGAGAATTTGGGGGCCTATGCAAATCAGCAGAGAACAGGGTATTGTGTGTGTTTCTAAAGACAGTACGAGATCAAAATACTGCAGGAGAACAAAATTGTTAGGCATAGGACATATACAATAGGATAGGCAGGCAGTCCTAATACGGTAAATCTTAGTATTTTGTAAAGTGTAGTATGTGTCTTCATTTCCAGCAAGAGAGGAAAGTGATGGGCGGAATTTAAATTATTGGCATGATATGATAGGTCATATGATGACTCATCTAGAAACAGACCTCAAAATGTCAGTCCTGTGTCCTGAACAATTTTAATTCTCACATATATCCAATAGCCGCTAAATACAAAAAGGAGGCTTTTCCCTTCACAAGCATAGAAAACAGAAGTAGCAGTTAGAGAAAATTCTTGAAAACTAGTTTATCATGCTACTCTTTGTGTAATGTAGCAGAAGAATAAACACAGTAGGAGACATGAAAGTGACTAGGCAGAAAAACGTTTTTCTGACTGTCTTTACCTTTGCTTACTTCTCCCCCCTCCCCGGATAGTTATTTGGGTTTGTAAGTAAAATAGTTTTGAAAACATTTTTTTTGCCCATCATTATACATAAGAGATTGTTTTCAGGTCAATTTAGAGTAGTTTGTGTGTTGTTGTTTGGGTTTTTTGTTAATAGATATAAAAATATTGTTCGGGAAATTGTTTCTCCTTTCTCATTTGGTGAAATTAAAATATTTGTACTGAATCAACATTTCATTAAATATGTGGGGGGAAGCTTACAGGGATGGGGGGGTTCCCCTTGTTAAACAAGGCCTAGTTAAAGGGATTATAGAAAAGTAAATGCAAACAAAATTTTTCATTAATATGAACAGTAAGGATTTTTTCCTCCCCCTGTGAAGGCCAACTTTTGATTATGAGAATTTACTTCCAGATAACTCTGTGACTGTCTAATAGTTAGGAGAAAAATTTACCAACTATTTACATTTAGGGAAGTCCAGAAAAATCAAACCGAGAGGGAGGAAACAGTGTCTACAGTCACATGCTTGATACTAACTGTAGCACTAATTGAACCACAGAATGTGTCGTTCTGATTTCACTTCTGTGCCACTTACCAAATGTATTGCAATATCTACGCTTAAAGCATTAGTGTACATGCCACAGGGTGGCTGAAGCTAATGACCTGCTTTAGGAGACGTCTTGGGGGTGCTTGGAGAGCAGCCTAATCATGATGTCTACATGCAGAACTGGCAGAGGTGGGGCAGGAGGTAACTGGGAGCAAATACGCTGAATCCCAGTTAAGTAGGGCCACTTCTGCATCTCATTTTGCTGACCAGGCAGAAGATTTGGAGTTTCACAGTGGTAGAATAGGAGGCTTTCTGATCGTAATGCTAGGAGGAGATGTGGCAGTGATTACGAAGTGCCTGGATAAAAAAAGAAGCATGTTGCTAGGCTCTTGCGATGCTGCATTACCTCTTTGCAATTTGTGCTTCTGTGTGTGTATCCACATACACAATAGTTTACAATCCAGATGGAAGGTGGATCTGTAGGTGTGTCTAGATGATCACAACAGGAGTTGTTCTAGTTTTGCTCATTGCTATTTAATCACCTAGTTAATATTGTACACAAACGTAAACCATGATGTTCTTGCTTCAGTATTGCACCACATAATAAAAATATACCTGAGAATCTGTTCTCCTCTTGCCTGTATCGCTGCACCTATAGTCCTAATGTGTGGTGCTACTCAATTCTTCTGCTGAATTTGCTGTAGTTTATATAAACGAGACATCAGTGTCACTTATGTCTTCTGACATTAAGGTCTTCCATTCCTGTTGTAAGAAGAGAAACTCTGGTGTTTGGTTTTAGGGCAGGCATTCCTCATAAAATTAAAATGCAAATGAGCAATAATAGCAGATGGGGTTCTACAATACCATGAAAATAAGGCAATTCTCCCACAGAATGTAAACTGCCAAATAGCTGTTACAGTAACATTATCTTGAATTTAGGTATTCTTCTTCCATAAGATAATGACTCTCTGTCTTTTCATGTCTTCTGGTAAGATCCCTCAGTCTTTTAAATTAACACTGAAATGGCAGGCAAACAAACATACATTTACCTGGGCCTCTTGTCTGTTAGCTTCAATAAGAAATAACTAGGTGCTTTTGGGTGTTAAGCTAGCTGTTCATGAGTCTTCCTTTTGTAATACAGTTAGTCAAACTGTTGTTGCATTTTGGAAACCATCTGTCAGAAACACATAATAGGACTTAAAAAAAATTTCCAAATTTGTGTTGTTAGCCTTCAGCATTCGCAAAATCTGACAGATTATAAATAAGGTTGAATTGTCTTTATTTTTTGTATTCCTTCAGCTTCAGCCTTCTTGCTAATTGGAGGGGGAGGGGGGCTGCAGGGTGGGAGGGGGGCAATATGCTTAAACGGTTAGAAATAAAAGATCAAAATTCAGGAAATAATTAAAAAATGTTGTTACTGCTCACAGAAGAAAGTTGATATACGCATCTCAAGGAAAATGTATATGGAAAGTTATTGATTAAATATTTTGATATCTCAGAATAGGTCCAAATTAGTAGCCTGATATCTCACTCCATCACATCTGTAATGTTTGCGTTGTACTGTAGCTATTAATGTTACAGCCTTTCTGCTGATAGGCTTAGGTCCTCCATTTAAGGGCATTGTCTTGTGGCAATGCACTGGGCAGAGGTTTTACCAGCCCTGGATTCTTCCTGTAGCTCTGCAGGTGAGTTGCTGTGTGACACTGGTTACTTGATTTTTCTGAGAGGTGTTACACTGAAGCTGCTGAAAATGTGTATCTGAAGAAATAAAACTGAGATTTTAATTTGCTTGCTTGGACTTTGTAACTGTTTATATAACTTTTAAAACTCTGTGGGTTTTATTTAGATTTAGGGAAATGGATGTCTGCTATGGCTGTCTATGTCGAGGTTAGGACTATGAGTTTTGATCTCCTTTACATCGATTTCCAGTAATACAAATGGAAACAAATATTGCAGAGCAGTAAAGGCAGTAGTGACATGACAGCTTAAACTTGGCAGAATTGATGGCATTTCTCTCTGGTAGCAGATCAAACTGGTAGTCCATTTGTAGCATCTGTAGCCATCTTCACTTTAATGTACAGAAACATTTATTTGATGTTTGGAAAGCTTCTACAAGATATAAAGCTTAAAAGCTTTTCTAGTTTTAAACTTACTAAACGAGATAAAATGATTTTTTCCTGCAGTCACTTGGAAACTACCATTCTTGTACCATTTTACTGAACATTTCCTCCACATATTTCTTATGCTTGAATACTTTGCATCATGCTGTTTCTGACCAAAACGTTGCCTGTGATTTATCTCCTAAGCTTTGTCTCTTGCACAGTGCTCTGCCCACGGAGTATATCTGGTCTTCCTTCAGTATTAATCCTTTTTCCATAAAATCTGCCCTGGTCCTGGTCAACAAGTCTTCATTCCCCTCTGATAATGTATTTCTTGACACAGATGCTTTCCTCTTTTTGTCACTTATACTATTTTTTTTGCTTTCTCTTGCTCTCTGTCCTCCTTCCTGTGCAGATATTTCACAGAATCACAGAATGGTTAGGGTTGGAAGGGACCTCTGGAGATCATCTAGTCCAACTCCCCTGCCAAAGCAGGTTCACACACAGCAGATTGCACAGGAATGTGTGCAGGTGGATTTGAGTATCTCCAGAGAAGG
>NW_009617108.1:11555-20229 GCF_000690535.1 Cariama cristata | reverse complement strand
TTTGTTGTTGTTTTGGTTTGGTTTTTTTTATGGTGCTTTGTCACATCTGACACGATGGGACCTAATCTCTGCTGCGCTGGCCTGTGTGCTAAGGACACCCCGTGCAGAGGGCTGCCTGCGGGGCTCAGGCAGGCTTGTGCCTCGGTTGCTGCCGCCGCTGCCTTGAGGGCTCGGTGTGCCTTACCGCTCTCTGGCGTTGGGCGCGTTTGTTAACGGACATCACACATCTGGACCCCGGGGGGGTTGCATAGCCTGTGTCTGGCCAAAGCAGTTGAAAGCTCTTGCTGTAGACCCTTTATTCGGTCAGCGTATCGTGACCTGCTTTGGAAAGCAGGATGAAAGCCAGAGGCTAAAACAGCTGCTGCGGCTTCACCAGTTCTTGGTTTCTTGATCAAATTGATAACATAAATGGTAGCTGTGATTTTTGTTCCGTGGCCTCTAGTACTAAAGAGAACTACCAAGTGGCAACAGAAACTTTTATCAGAAGTCGCTTGTTTATGCACAACACAAGTTGGTCATATGCTGTTGCCCATCTGATGGGGGTCTGAGGGAGCTAAATATCACTATGTCTTTCACTAAGGTTTTTTAATGTGTTGTTGATGTCTTGTAAATGGAAGTAGTACACAAGTTACAGGCTTGAGGTCTTAAAAGTCCAAAGTGAACATCCTCCATGCGTGGCGAGAGGGGAAGCATTCTGCTGGAGGAGTCATTAGAGCGCAGTGAGGTCTCTTAGGTCATGTTGGAGTCATCTGTCAAAGGTGTCATAGGCTTTGTTGCATGGATGATTTTTTTTTTCCTTGATTTATAGCTCTCTTGAAGGCATGCTCATTTTCCTATGAAGTGCTGATTCTTACTGAGTTAGTGTGTTTAATGATGCTAGCCTAGTATTTTGTGCTTAAGATTCTTCACAGAGCAACTCCTCTGCTGGCAACAACATCTCATATTAAAGACTGATTTTTACTTTATTATTATTATTACAGAAGCAGAATTTTCTGGGGCCATTGACTGAAACTACTGTGTTTTCTAAAGTCTATGACCCTTGTGGGTTGACTAGGGACACCATTGCATCTTTAGTAGCTTAAATGTTATGATGAAGCCACTTTTGAATCGCTTGGCCTTTTCAGTAAAGCTCCGTGCACAAGGCTGCTGGTGAATTTTTAATCTTGACTGTTAGTGCACTGACTTCTGATAAGGCTTCTGATAAAGCAGACCTTTTGACTAGAGCTGATGCTCTTAGCTGTTTGTACTCCATTTTGAGATGTAAGCTAATTGGACAACTGTATTCTGTGAATTTTAGTTTGTTTTTTTTATGGGAAACTGAATGTTACTAAAGTTAGTAGCTTTATGAAAAATTGCCATGCTTAGAGAGAACATATAAACAACTAAAAAAAACCAAAACAAAAAACCCTGAAGGTTTTGTAAAGTGATAGAAAATGCATGCAGTAACCTTTTTCTTGTGCTTCTTTCTACTGCTAAGTCAGTCCTCTTTGAGCCTGGAATGCCTAACATGGGAAAAACTCCACCCTTACAAAGACCCTGTATGTCTAGAGTCCAAGTACTTCATCCATCCCTGCTTCCTTCTTATTAAACACTTTGCATTACGCAGAATAAATAAATGAGTAAACATCTTCTAGGTAATCACCAAAATGAGTGCCATCGTATGCTGGTTGATGAGCAGCTGAAAGCAGAACCTCTGTTTCTCCAGTCTATCCTGTGACTTGTCCAAAATGTGTGTTTATGTGGAGAAAACTGCCGTCGGGTGGAAACGAGTGCTGTTGCTGCAACTTGCCCCCTGCTTCCTCAGCCAGCTGCTTCCACAGAGGCCGGCGACTGCCAGTAGCTCAGCCCTCATGTCTGAGGGGAGATGTGGTGGCAAGGTAGTATGGAGAAAGCTGTGTGTTTTGGGTTTTTTATCACTGCCTTATGAGTCAGGAAGGGTAGCGGCATCCAGGTATATCAGTTTGGCACAAGTTACATCACAGACCGAGGTGAAATCTCAAAGCAGAATGTGGTGCGGTTAATGCGTATCCTCTCTTTGTCAAGTAGTAACATGAGGAAATTGTACCCAGTTCTTTCCCCAGCGTATGCGTTATCCTCTAGCACCTGCAGAAAGGGATAGTGTTTCGTGCCTGCTCTGCCCCAGCACGAAGGCACAGCCAGCAGGAACCTGTTTCATTGCATCCGCAGGAGCAGCAGAGCAAATGGGAATAGCAGAACTTGTTCAGCACTTGGTATTTCTCAAGCGTGATCTGCCAGAGCTGAACCTGATCTTTAACTCAGCATTCAGAGCTTTAGTTGAGCCTTTTTAACAGCCAGAAAGCAGGAGTTGTTCAAATGCTGTTTAACCCAGGTACCTTTCTCGATTACTGTGTCTCTAAAACTGGAGAGTGGTGGGGTTTTTTTCTGCTGCCTCTTGTTTGGTTTTCTTTCATAATAGGTGAATCTCTTATGAGACTTTCTGTTAACTAGATGCCTTTTGACCCATGGGCAAGTGGTGACACGGAGGTGACCCCTCATTGAGTGTGCGTTTATGTTTTAAAGCTCTCTGCATTTCCCGGCATATGGCTTCCTGCACTGCTGTAGACTTTGTACTTTATTTCGGATTCCTTGGGAGCAGGCATGGCCCTCTTGTTTATGAACCAGGGTGGTGAAAAGATGAAATAACCACTACCTGCAGGCAATAAAAAGGGTTTTAATGGTGATGATTTTCTGAGAAATCCCCTGCTGAGTACATGATTGTCATGTCTGCTTAGATAAACCCTGCACTCTTAACAGACTACTGTACACTGCAGTGAGATGTGTATTGAATGAAAACGTCATCTATGAAGGTGAAGTAACAAACCTACAATTCTCCTAATTTATTAAAAGCTGGCTGAAGCGAACTTGGAAACCCCTCAGCTGGAGGCCTGACCGCTGTGTGGGTACAACAGCGGAGAGGGCTGCCGACTGACAGTCGGGTGTCTGTAATTGTCACACTTGTATTTGAATCTCGAGTTGAACAGTGGGAAATGTACTTGTCTTTTGAGTACAGTGTGGCAGGCTTGACTCGGTGGGCTTCCCTTCTTTTCTTCCAGTTGTGGAGAGAAGGGGGATTTAGGAAAAACGTCTATGCTGAAAGAGGTGCTGATACTTGGGCATCATCTGCATAAAAGAGGCAGCAATAGCAATGTTCTTGGTAGACTTCCAGGAGTGTTCCCCTCAGAAGATGAGGGCTTGCATCTAAGAGCAACTATTTTGTGTATGAAAATCCTGGTGAAAAACTTTTGGGCTTGCAATGGTGTACTGAGAAGATTTATTACTGGAGGGAGGGCCTTTATTTTTCATAAAGGCTCTTCCAAAGACAGAGATTGTGTTGTTTCCTGAAGGTGTTACAACCCTGAGTTTCTGCTGGCGCATGAAAGTCCATGCCACGTACAGAACTCTTTTGTCATGAGTACTTCATCCTTGGCTCACACAGGCTTCCCGCAGCACTCTGCGACCTGAGTGTCCTAAATTAGTGCCATTGCCATGCGGTTTGCTGGTCGGAGTTCCTCTGTCGTCTTGGTAGGACTGTACGTTGCTTTGGAAAGTTAGACACAAAACCTTAAATTAGCTTCAAAAGCTGACTTGGAGGGCTGTGGGAAGTCTTGTAGCTTGTCTGTGAGTGCAGGTGGAGGTGTAGTGAGCTGCGGAAAATCAGACATTTGTCACCTCCAGTCTGAATTACAGGTTGGGCCCTCGTCTGTGGGGAAGGGGTGATATTTTCTGACACCAGAGGTGAAAGCAGGCACAGATAGCTGTGCATAGCACTTGTCTCCTAAGCTTAGTGTGGGATTGTAGCATCTCCAGCTTCTATACCTACTGCTACAAAGTGGGAGGCTGAGTGCAGACAGGAGACGAAAAAAATGTCTTGGCTGTGCCTTTGAGCCCCTTCACCTCTCACATCAAACTTGAATTCAGTTTGTGCCTATTGCTGGTCAACTGAAAGTTGGCTTTTTTGGAATAGGGGCATTCTAGAGCTGATGGTAGTGAGTGTATAAAGGGGTTTGGGAGCTCCTTGGGCAGGAGGTGCTTGCTTGCAGGACACTTTGGAAAGGCATAAATAACACGGATTTTTGCAGGACCTTCAGTGAAGAGCAGTTGCCTACATACTACGCTCTGAAATACACTGATGCAATGTGATGGTTCTTGCAGTAATGCAGCGTCTTGGTGTATTGGTGGAGGATTGAATCTCTGCGGCCTTCAAGAGTGAGGCTTAAGGGTGGAGATCTTGTCTGTCATTGTTGTTCGTGTGGTCTCTGTGCAATACTTCGTTGTGAACAATCTTCTTTGAGGAGCACGAAGCAACAAAGTTTGTGTTTTGTTTTGAAATGAAGCTCTACCTGCTTCCATTATATAGGGGTTACTTTTGTAAATGGTTAATTTTGTAAATGCCTTTCACACTAATACCTTAGTAAATCACTGGACAAGAAGTTGCGTACTTGTAGCTTAAAAAAGGTAGATATTGGTAAAATTTACACAAGGCTTTAGCCTTTTGTACTACTGCTGTCTTTGAAAGGAGGCTAGTTACTTAAAAGGATTGGTTGTTTGGTGTGATATGTAAACTCTGTTCTCAGGTTTGGATGTGGGCAAGCTCTACTTCATGTTGGCCAAGCGCAGGGTATCTTGCTCCTTGTCGATGTTGGCTTTAGGATTCTGGATGCATTTGTAATAGGCTTGACTATTCCATAGCAAAAATGCTATTGGTTTAGCTTTTTTCTTACAGCTTGTTGAAAAGTCCGGAAAATAGAAGAATCCATAACTGAAAATACTTTTCCAATACTCCAGGTTGAGGTGGAGGCGCTGCTTACCAAACCAGCGGAAAACGTCTGCCCTTTGGGGCAGAGTTAGTTGTTTTTATCTTGGTGAGCTAAACCAGTGCGTGGCGTGGTCAGGCAAGGGCTGGAGCTGGCACAAAGGAGGTGCAGGGCTCTTTAGCTGGCATGGATGGATGGACTACCATTCCTGTTGCCAGCTGAGATCTCTAACTTGTTGATTTGCAAGTTGTTGCCTAGTGATGGGGTTTAGATCAATCATTGGAAGATGAAAACATTGGCTTTGGGGAAGCAAGACGTCTGTGTCTGATTTCAAATCCTGCTGCTTGTGACTTGGAGGACTAAGTACTTGTTTACTCCATCCTTTTACCCTTGGTAAATTATGGGGTTCTTCCTGAGAGCTTGTGAATATTCAGCACCTGAATAATGACGTGTTTTTACCTCAAAACCTGTGCCATTAAATACAGACCCAAAGAGAAGGTAACATCTCTAGTTTTGGGTAGGCTCTTGCTGACTCTAAACTTTGAAGCTCTTTTGGGGCTTATTAGTAAATAAGCCCCAAAAAACCTTTTTCAAGCTTCAGATGCTTCAAGATAAAGCATCAACATAACATTAATTGTATTTGAATTATGGAGACGTTCTCTACCCTCTTCAGCCCTGTCTAAATTTGGAAGTATATTCAGTTTTTACACTCCAAAGTTCTCCTGCCTTTGGTATTCTCAGAGTCTTTTCTCACTTATATCAGCGCCTCTCATGATTTACACTTACCCACCCAATTACTTTCCAGTTTTAAGAAGGGCGCAAACGATTTCTGGAACAATAGAGTCGGGGATTGTCTAGCTCTTGCTCTGCTCAGGTAGGTCATGTCTTGAAACGACAGAGCCAACACAGCCTACGTTTGTTACTTCAGCACTTGATGAAAAATCCAAACAGGTACAGGCTGCCTCTCAAACAACAGAGGAACAATTTTGCAGGATAACTGCATTCATTTCCCTGCCAACCTTGGCATTCTGCATGCTGGCTTATTAAAAGCAGGTCCATACCAAGAAAAAAACCACATAAGTATTTGAATACATTAAGGTTGGGTCAATAAAAAGAACAAAACGCACTTGTTCAGCACTGTAACTTTGCCTAGAAGTATTGTTCTGAAAGTAACGTGAACTGTGATAAAATCCAGCCAATTCAAAGCTAGGACAGAAGGTGCATGAAGAAAATAAAGTCATTCAGAATACAAATTCTTCCCTAGGAATCAAAAAAAGTCCACCAAAACCCGCCTTTCTTCTCCAAGCATAAATTGCATAATTAGTAACAAAATAGTATCCAAAAAGAATATGTAATGCACATAGCTCCCTGAGATCTTTCGTTTCTTTAACTAAAAAGAGAACTTACGGTCCACATACTCCCAGTCCTTATGGCAAAGCCTTTCTTACTTGCTTCAGGGGAAAGGGAAAACCCACCCACTTCCCGCAGACAGTTTTAGAGTTAACAAAAGCCTACCCCAAACCAGAGAGGCTACCTTCTCTTTGGGCCTGTATTTCATGGCACAGGGTTTGAGGTAAGAGCACATCATTATTCAGGTGCTGAATATTTATGGCCGTGTTCTGCCTATGCAGTCTCTTCTGTTGTTAGCTCTGTGTATGCTGTATTTCTGATTAGAAGTTGTAATCAAAATTTGTACAGACAGGAACTTGAATGAAAAGCTCTAAAAGCGAATGTGTTTCATATCCAGAATTAAAAATGTCACATTGCTGTGTCACCGGATCTAGAGCTGTCACGAATACTGTGCTGAGCCATTTTGGGAGGATGCTTCAAGTGTGTGGTGTTCCCCAGCTGATCACACTCCTCCTGGGGGTTCTACAAGCTCATCTCTCTTATTCGTGATGTTAAAACGAAACACAAAAAAGGAGGGAGGGGGCATTTTATTGAAATGCTTGGTTTGAGAGGTCCTGTTAACCTCTAAGGTAGATTTGGTAGATCATGGGTAGGTAAGGATAGTGATAAGTAAACTTCAGAATGAGGGAGTGTGTTTGATAGGGGATACACTATTTTTTTTTTTAATCTCCTTCGTTAATAACATCACAGACTTTTCTAACTTTTCACTCACAATAATGCCATCTCTGACTCTTCACTTCATTTGGTGGAAGCTGATTACTGTCAAATTTGGTAGCTTTCTCCAGTTTTGCCTCTGAAAGAACATATGGGAGCAATGTATTAAATTAAAAAAGAAAAAAGCTTGGGGGAGGAGGTGGCAGAGGTAAGCAGGTGTACTCAGAAACAGCTTGGCACTCTCTGTTTCAGTAAAAGTGTTGGCATGCTTAATGGCAAGGAAGAAAAGGCCTCTGCATTTCAGCATTTGTCAGAAGTCCAAGTTTCAGTACTAACAAACGGCTCAGATGAAAGGAAAGTAGCTCTGCTAGCAGAGATGACTGTGGTCCAGTTTGTGTGCTTTATCTCGCTTTCAAGCTAATTTCACAGGATATTGTAATACTCGATCACATCTCGCTGGATTACAGCATGGGCTGCTGTCCTGCTCTTAGCTTGCTAACTTGTCTCTAATGTTTAGTGGTAAACCCTGGATAAATTTTCTGTTCTTGGAGGTAAAGTTTCTCGCAGCAAACCTTTCCCCGCTGGCGGAGGAGGCTGAAGGCAGTTTGTGGCAGGCCCTGAGCGCGGCAGTGTGTAGCTTGTCCTTGTCCCTGGACAGCTTTCTGCCAGCACAGCTCCTTTTGTGCAGTTGCTTCCCGAATTTTGCCACAAGTTTGTATCTCGAGGCAACTCCATTTGTGTAGCTGGGACTCCAGCCAGATGCCGTAAATGTTTATACAATAACAGCGAATGAAAATGCCTTTACATTCTGCACAGCCTGCAGATGCCTGTGTATTGTGGGGATTTTTTTTTTGTGGGGGGTGTGTGTTAGATTCCACCTTTCCCTTTGGAGATGTTTATCTTGGGTTGAAGACCAACTTGGCACGTCTCTTCTGATGTTGGCATTTTTGTGTCAACGTGAGCCGTGGACAAAGCATGAGGTGTGTGTGAGTTGGGGAGGCTGCACACTAACAGTGCTGCTCTGTGCCCTTGAGAGCTCCGAGAAGGACTGTGACTACATATTTTCACAAAAATGTTAGCTGATTTTTTTTTTTTGATTGATGCATGTTGTAATTTAGCCAGCCAAATCTAGGCTATGAAGCAACCCTATCCGAAAACGTATGCTTGAAAGATGCTTAACATTCCTTATAGGCTGTATAGCCATAAGTGAAGTAGCTTTATGCTAGCTGAGAGGAATACTTGGGACAGCATGGGCATCAAACATCGAATGTTAATGCAGGGAGGGTTACCTAGTCCGTAGCTGCCTGTGTTCCTGCAGTGCATGGTACTAAAAATCTGCAATACTTCTAACGTGGCTAAAAATTATCCCGACTGGCTTCACCGTAGGAGTGTGTGCTGCTGTCGTGCCTCTGCCCTGAGGTATGGATCTGGTGGTGGAGGGATAGGCTGTAGGTGTCTGGTTTTTCCAATCCTGAGTACTGAAGGTTTGCTAAACTGTGCTGCTGCCATTTGTGTGAACAGACTGGTTTCCAGTATCGCAGTCTCTGCTCCAGTTGTGGTGGTTGCCTGCTGAGATCCTGTCAGGCACAAAATGCTGGTTGCCGGCTTGTGTGATTCGGCAATCAAGGGCAGTAATAGAGGAAAATACTTTAATGAGAGCCCTGTGCTGTATCACACAAGTTTGATAGCAATGCTCTGGATAGGAAAAGTGATCTCAAGTTTAAAGAACAGGCTTAGGAGATTCTGAAGAGGCTGCTTCTACATGAAGAGGTGTAATATTTTGGTTTTCTTCTCCTGTCTGTTGCAGTGGACTGATTAGAGTTCATGAACATAAA
>NW_009617108.1:0-11524 GCF_000690535.1 Cariama cristata | reverse complement strand
GCTGAACTCCCTAGCCTCTCTGCTTTCCACCATGGACCAGGATTATGAGAGACGTCTCCTACGGCAAATCAACATACAGAATGAAAACACAATGCCTTGCGTAAGTACAAATGAGCTGTGCGAAAAGGTCTTAGTCTGACTATCAAGTTGTTGTCCGTCTTGCCTGTGACTGTTTTCACTTGAGCTTTTGAAAGATATTGGAACTCTTTGAAGCAAACCTTAGTCTTTTGTTGGGCTGTGAGCAGGTGTGAGTTCCTGAGCTGTTCTAGGAATAACCAAATAACTTGACTTCAACAAAGCTTTCGAATATAAAAACTCAGTTCAGGTTGCAAAAAGGAAGTAAGATAGTTTTATGAAGCTTGGTAATGCCTTTTTACTAAATAATCTCAGTAGGTACATGTGAAAGGTAAAAAGTTGGAGGCTAACAAACCAAGCAACTGTAGGACTTGACAAGATAGAGCAAGTCCAGCGGAGACCACCAAGATGGTTGCGGGGCTGGAGCAGGAAGATGCTGAGACCTGTGTTGCTCAGCCTGGAGAAGATGAGGCTCATGAGGGATGAAATGGTTGCCTTCAACCACCTGGAAGGTGGTTATGGGGAAAACGGAGTCAGACTCTCTTCAGAGGTACACAGTGGAAGGATTAGAGGCAATGGATGCGAGCTGCAACAGGAGGAATTTGGTTAGATAGTAGGAAAAATGTTCACAGTGAGAGTGTCCAAACACTGCAAGAGGGAGTTTTTGGGGTCATTGTCCTTGGAGATGCTGAAAACTCAACTGGATGAAGCTGTGACCTTCAATGTAATTTTGAAATTAGCTCTGTTCTGAGCTGGGCTCCTTTCCAATGTAAATTATTCTATGAAAAAAGAATGTGACTGTAGTTGAGGAATCTGCTGCTCACCCTACAAGCAGTCTGCCCCACTCCAGCCTTCCATGTGTTTGCCTTGACAATGTCAGCTTGAGAAGGAGTGGTGAGAAAGGGGCTGCTTAATTGCTGCTTTTCACAGAAGTTCCCATGACAGGTGGACTCTGACATGCTTACTAGTTCTGTTAAGGGGATAAACTAACGCTCGGCTTTGACAAGACCTCATTGATGTTTTTCAGACCCCTACTGTGATCAACGCTTGTTCTTGTGTGTGTCTTTTATTCTTTACTTCAGGTAGCAGAGATGAGAAGAACCCTGACGCCTTCCAATTCTCCGATGTCTTCTCCTAGTAAGCATGGTGACAGGTTCATTCCCTCAAGAGCTGGGGCCAACTGGAGCATCAACTTCCACAGAATAAATGTAAGTTTTGCTCTGCTCTCCTACAGTTCAGTCTTGGAACTGAGGAAATGGTGCATTTTGTTTTGGCTGGCATGATTGCTCTGCTTATCTTCTGCACCATGGTCTTCTGCTGCCCCAAAAGAGTTCCTTTGAATGTACGTCTTCAAACAGGCTGCCTCTATGGTCCAGGAGACTTCTTTCTTTGTTATTTTGCCATATATCATGAGGTTTCTGTATGGTGATACATGTTTCTCCCCTTCAGGAAAATGAAAAATCGCCAAGTCAAAACAGAAAAGCAAAGGATGCTACATCAGACAATGGCAAAGGTGAGACCACCTTTCTACCACTTGTGCCATGCCTATAGCTTTTATTTCAAACTAACTTTTATTTCAGGCTGTTGGTGAGTTTGGAAATGAAGGGAATGTTGGCACTTTCATGCTTATGCAACAATTCATGCTGGTGTTTTAGGAAATGCCTGCATCTTGAGAGTGAATGCCAGGTCACCTCATAGGCTTCTGATGAGTGTCTGGGAAGTAAGAGGCTATTTGTATCCCTTGATTTATTGTGCCATGGAAGCATTTTCCTGATAGCATGGAAAGAGGGGAAGCTTGCTGCTAATCTTGATTCCAAAGTGGGGCCCCAGGCTTATTAAGAGGCCCTGGGAATGTACAGGTCAGACAGACGTGATCCTGCTGCTCCCTGCAGAGCTGTTTGCTGCTTCCGAGTTCTCTGCCTAAGTGCTCGTTTGGCTTCACAGATGGCCTTGCTTACTCTGCCTTGCTGAAGAATGAACTCTTAGGAGCAGGCATTGAGAAAGTGCAAGACCCACAGACAGAAGACAGGAGGCTGCAGCCGTCCACGCCGGAGAAGAAATCTCTCTTCACTGTAAGTTGGTTACTTTGCATTAAAACCAATGGAGGTTGCACGTGTGCATCACAGGAACAAAGCACGCAGTTCCACCAAGCTGCTAGTGCAAGTGAGTTAGTGTTGTGGTTTGACTTTAAGATAAGCTGTTGATATCAAAATTTGATGGCCTGTAAAGAGAACATAAGTATCTGCAGCAAGCTACATACTTCCTATTTCTGTACTGGCAAGAAAGCTAAGTTGGAACCAAGCTTTTTTTGGAGTGTGGTACATGACCAAATCAAGCTTTTGGACTTCAGTGGAGATGAAGGTTTTTGCATGGTTCTGGAGCACCTGGGGAAGGGAGGAACTGAAAAGTCTGGAAAAATCTAACTGGGAGTTGGAGTTGGCTAGGCATCGGGCACCAGTGCATGTTGCGAGTGATCCTCTAGGTCTTGGGCACGCTGAGTTTCTTACTAGATGTGTTTTATTTATGCAGTATTCGCTCAGCACAAAACGCTCTAGTCCCGATGATGGCAACGAGGTCTCACCATATTCCCTGTCTCCTGTCAGCAACAAAAGGTAATGTGGGTTCTCCACAGACTGTGAGAAGGGAAGGGTTGGGACAGAGGATTCAATGAGATTCTCTAGGGCTTCTTTCTAAGGCACCCAAAATTGCTATGTGAATTGGTTTTGGAAATCTGGGGAGATAATAAGTAGGGACAGTCAAGTTCTTAGAATTTCTGCAGGTGCCCAGCCTGCTTAGATACTTAATATGTCTTGACCAACTTTCAGTAGTCAGTTGACCTTTTTGTTCCCTAGCTCCTTTGTAGAAGAGTGACCTAATTCCTTCCAGTCTTACTTGCTGGAAAGAATTTTGTGGCCTCTTTGTGCATTTCTATAGAAATGTAGGTATGCTTTAAAAAATGGCTCTATCTGTGTCTACCACCTGCTGTGATGTGTAAGATCCTGTAGTTGGTTTTATATATGTTTTTGTAAACAGTCAGAAGCTGCTAAGATCACCTCGAAAACCAACTCGGAAAATCTCAAAGATTCCTTTCAAAGTGCTGGATGCCCCAGAGCTGCAGGACGACTTCTACCTGAACCTAGTGGACTGGTCCTCTCTCAACGTCCTCAGCGTTGGCCTTGGGACTTGCGTTTACCTATGGAGTGCTTGTACTAGCCAGGTAAACGATCATCAGTGTCTGGAGAGTGAAGTACCCGTTGCTGTAGGTCTTTTCCAGCCATAGCATCTTTCAGAGCTATGGAGCATGCTGTGTGAGGGATTCGGCACTTGTAAAGCTCTGTCCCAAATGACGTACTAGTCTGTGCAACAGCTGATAGTGTAGTATGACAATAAGAAGTGTTTCTTATTCCATTCTGTCCTACTTTCAAGGTAACCCGGCTGTGTGATCTCTCTGTGGAAGGAGATTCTGTAACATCTGTGGGCTGGTCAGAACGGGTTAGTATAACATTGTCAACAGTGACAGCTGAACCATTTGTAATTTAGACACTGTCATTGTAGCCATATTGCTCTTCCTCACAGGTTTTAACTTCTTGGGTTATTTTCCTGTATTTCCTCAAACTCCCTGTATGCATCACAAATCAAATGTCTTCTCCCTGTCTGCATTATTTTTCTCTGCTATACAAGAGGGGATAGAGAGCAGCCTCTTGTATCTTGAGGTTCTCGAGGCATTTGCTAAGAGGTGTGGGAGGGAGAAAGAGCCAGTTTGCTTCTCCAGCTCTTGACAGTAAAATGTTATGATAAATATATTCCAGCCAGGCTGCTTGGCCCTCTCAGTAGGGACAAGATGTAAGATTGAAGAACCCTGGATTCTTTCCATCTTGTGGGATTTATCTCAAGTCTTTTCCTCTGCTTCTAGCTTTTGTTTTACGCTAGTCTTTACTTACTGGCTTTACTGATCAGGGTTTTCTGTTTGTCTAGGGGAACTTGGTAGCTGTTGGCACTCACAAGGGCTTTGTACAGATCTGGGATGCAGCTGCAGGAAAAAAGCTCTCCATGCTAGAGGGGCACACAGCCAGAGTCGGTAAGGAGGTGGGAGGCAGAGGTTTTACATGTTTCACTTCTTCATGATTGAAATTTTTTCCTTGTAAGCAAGGGATCTGCTTGAAATAGCCAGACTCAAAAAGTACCAGAATTTATATTTATCCCCTGCTATGTCTTGAGCAGTCTTCAAAATATTATCATCTAGTAATTGTGGTGTTCTCATCTTGGGTGTGGTGGTGTTTGAGTATTGCAGCAGGTGTTTCCTCCGTGTCTGAGGCATTTTAGGTTTGGTTACAACATCTTTTATTCACTGCTACTGGCTTCCGGTTTCAGCCCTGCAGGCAGGCTGCTTTGCACTGAGATTTCCCGTTCCCTTATTCTGTGGGGACTTCTTTTTTTATTTGTTCAGAGGCATTGTGAATCCGAATGCTGGAGTGAGATTCGGGAAGTCAGGGGACCTTCCAAGTTCTCTTTCTGTGCTTTACTGCACTGTGAAATGGGAGTAGTGATACCTTCAGTAAGTTTGTGCAGGTTAATCTTTCTTTGTATGCAATTCTAGGACTTCAGAGTGGATATAAGGGAGGTCCGTAAGTGCTGATTTTGGTTTTTTTGTGGGGTGTGTGGTTGTTTTTTTTTTTTTCCCAAACCTTGGCAACTGCAGTGTCTGTGTTGCACTTACCTGCGGGACTCCCACAACATACTCTTATGCTCTGCCTGTGTTACAGGTGCCTTGGCATGGAACGCAGACCAGCTCT
This sequence comes from Cariama cristata, assembly GCF_000690535.1. Taxonomy (NCBI): domain Eukaryota; kingdom Metazoa; phylum Chordata; class Aves; order Cariamiformes; family Cariamidae; genus Cariama; species Cariama cristata. The sequence goes on along the minus strand of NW_009617108.1, from coordinate 6,656 downwards.
CTTCTGGGAGTCGAGACAGAATGATCCTTCAGAGGGACATCCGCACACCACCCCTACAATCTGAGCGGCGGCTCCAGGGCCACAGGCAGGAGGTCTGTGGGCTCAAATGGTCTACAGACCACCAGCTCCTGGCCTCTGGAGGAAATGATAATAAGGTATAGTACTTGCAAGGAGGCTCAATGTCTCTAGATCTTCACCAAGAAATGTCAGACCCCCTTTCTTTAAGGTTATTTGGCTTCTCTGAAAGGGGCTTTTGTTTCACTTGTTGGACTGTGTACAAACATAAATCATGCTAAGCTTCTACTCAGTCTCTCTAATAAAATTTAAAAGGCAAATTTAATTTTGCTTCTGTATTTGGCTAATTAAATCTATAGCTTGGCTCAGGGGTTTGAGTTCAGCAAAGCTACTGCTAAGCTGTACTTCTGCTTTTGTTTAGGTAGCACATAGTCAAGTTTGTTGCAGTAATGTTTATGTATGCAAAAGGAAACCGAGCTTAGAGCTATACAAGTTCTAATACCTATAACGCAGGCTTGTAGCTCACTGAGCGCCATATGGAAGCAGCATTTGTTAGGGAGAAGCAGTGTTCAGAGCCCTTCGGAGTGGGTTGCTAGGTAGTGAATTTGCCCGGTGTCTGTGTGACAGCATGGTTGTGCAGAGTTCCTCCTGCTCAGAATAACCTCTAATGAACTTGAGCATATTTCTAAATGTCTTCTGGAATAATACAGCCGTAAAGACAAAAGAAGGTTTGAGTTCACAGTCAGGGATACTGTGTCTTTGGCTTTATAAGCTTACCTTAAGGACTGTTAGCTTCCTTGTGGGCCAGTGGTAGGGTGGCTCCTCAGATGAGTGTGGTGACAAGGAGAGACTGGCTTCAGGGCTGCAAGTGCAGAGGGGAGATGCGTGTACTTGGGCAGAGCTGTGGGAAATCGTTTTGTTGCACAACTGCCTTCATCAGTCCCAGTGCAACATCCGCGGCTTGTGGGTGTTGCGGACACATTGACTGCAGCCCAAATTTGATCACGTCTTTCCTCTCTACCAGCTCCTTGTATGGAATCACTCCAGCCTGAGTCCTGTCCAACAATACACAGAGCATCTTGCAGCAGTAAAAGCTATTGCCTGGTCTCCACACCAGCACGGGCTTCTTGCCTCCGGCGGTGGGACCGCTGACCGCTGCATACGCTTCTGGAACACGCTCACCGGGCAACCTTTGCAGTGCATCGACACTGGGTCACAAGTGTGCAACCTGGCCTGGTCAAAACATGCCAACGAGCTAGTAAGTTCCTCCTTGTACAGTCCTGCTGCTGAGCTGGCTTGTGTTAGGAAACATGATGCATATTTCCCTCTCCCCTTTCAGGTGAGTACCCACGGATACTCGCAGAACCAGATCCTCGTCTGGAAATACCCCTCGTTAACTCAAGTAGCGAAGCTAACAGGGCACTCGTACCGAGTCTTATATCTGGTAAGCAATGGCCACGTCTCCAAAAACTTCTATAGTCACTTACCTGGCTGTGCATGTGCCCAGATGAGACTTGAAGCTGCGGTGCTGGTGGCACTGTGAGGTGCCCGTAGTCTAGGTGGAGTCTAAGTGCTGCCCTACAAGCCATGAAAAACGCTCTGGATCTGATTTCCTTGCCTGCAAGGGATACTTTGATTCGCTGCTATGGAAATGTGAGGCTTTATTAATGAATAGCAAAGCCTGCCAAAATGCTTCTGAGGAAGCACAAGTGTCTCTTCTTGTTCCCTTAAGACTTGTACACTTTCTCACTGGTGACTGCCAGCAGGGGAAGAATTTGATGCTTTCAGTCTTCCTAATTTTCATTAAAATGCTTGGTGCAGTTAATCCACATTGATCTCATACCTGCTTTGTTACCGTTACGTAGGGATTTCGGCAGATGCATAAGAGATGATAAATATGCTGATACTGTTTTGTGAGGTAGATTCCAATGTAAGCGACTAATAGAGCTGGCAAATGCCAGTCGTATCACACTTCCTGCCTTAATGTGTATTTATAATCCAGGCAGGAATAGCCTCAATTACAAATGGCTTGGATTTCTTAACACAAGAATCCTTTTTATGATAATTCCACCCATGTGTTCCGTAGCTGTGCAAGTGCTCGAAATGGCACCTACCGAGACTGAATAAGGCACATGAAAGCAGAGGTAGTTGTTTGGTTTCTCACTGCCAGCCAAGTAGGAAGGAGAGTAAAATATCTCTCATGCATTCCAAAGAAAATTTGTTTTCAACCTCAAAAATGTAACGGATGCTAAAGGTTGCTCTCTCTTGGCCTTAGGCGATGTCCCCTGATGGGGAGGCCATAGTTACGGGAGCTGGAGATGAAACTTTGCGCTTCTGGAATGTCTTCAGTAAAACTCGCTCGACAAAGGTAAGGATGCGTTGTGTGGGTGGCTGCAGCTGTGGCTTTTGGGGCTGAATTCAGTCCAGCTTTGCTCCATTCTGCTGCCTTGCCTCTGATCTCTTCACCATATCCTGCAGACTGAGGGCTGGATGCAGTGAAGGGTTAAAGGTTTGCTGAGGTATAAAGGAATTTGTAGTCATCAGATGAAATTAAAGGTTGCTTCTGCATGCCCATGGCAATGCGACAGAACATCCTTCTCCTGGCTGTTACAGGGTTGCTGAACATAGCAGCATTTCAGGGAGCTCACCCTGTGCCCACCATCTTCCCTGCTAGCACGCTGCTATGAGCTGACCCAGTCCTCAGAGATGATTATCCCCTAAATCCTTACAAAACTGCTTAAAACGGTGGCTTGGATGGAAATGGGATCGTGGATGCTGCTGCTGACAGCTCGCCATCACTGGAAGTGGGTTGTGCCCGATGCTCCGAGAGCTTTTCTGGGTGTCCGGCAGAGGCAGTGGAGAACGGCAGAGAGGAATGAGCTGGGGGAGCTGGTCTTGCTCGCTGCGATTTCCGATGGCTCTGGAGTACAGCTTCCTGCAAAGCTGTGGGAATGGCACACTTGCCTGCATAGTTCCTTGTTATCAGTTGGGGGGAAAAAAAAAGGGAGTATTTATGGTATTGGACTTTGAGCTCGGGTCATGCCCTGAGCTAGAGATAGCTCACCAGATTAGCAGTTGTTTTTATTAAAAAGGAAAGAAAAACCAAAACCAAAAGCAGATGGAGTAATGCTGCAGCACACCTGTGGAGTACTTAGCACCTGCTTTATCTTTTCTTCTCAGGAGTCTGTATCTGTTCTCAACCTCTTCACCAGGATACGATAAACCCCATATATACTGCGACCCAGGAGACTACAGCCTGACATACCAGGATAAAACCACTACCTTGGTGTGCATGGAACCCCAAACGATCAGCCAGAAGGGGAGGGACTGGAGGACGAACCCAACAGATGCTAATTAAATACGTGTTTGTGAACCATGCTGGGCAGTATTTGGGATGGGGTTGGGGAGGGGAGGGAACTGCCAAAGGTTTACAGATTCATCCTTCATAAAGGGTAACGGGTACAAGAGAAATGTTAAACCAGCATCCTCCAACCCTCGTGTTTTGTATACTGGAGAAAACGTGTAGGACACGGACCATTGAAACCGGACCAAGGCCATCGCAGCTGCTGTGTTGTCCCCTCTTGGGAGAGATGAGAGTATCCTTGCCTCTGTGGGAATGGGCTTAAGGTGCTGTGCTGGGTTCCCTCTGTCCTCGGCTGGACATTTTTGGAGGTAGGAGCCAGCCAGACCAGTTCGATACAACTGGTGTAAGGGGGCCTTAGACTCCAGGCTGGGTGTTCACCTCTCTGAATATCTAAGGGCATTTTTTTATAGCCTGGCATCCCCATTACATGAAGAAACTGGAGAACTGCTTATTTCCCTCTTTTTTTTTTTCCCTTTTTTTTCCCCCCCCAAAGAGGTACTGTAGTACTCGATACAATCATTCCTATAAGACAGCTTGATTTATTTTTTTTTTTTTTTGGCATGCTTGACAGCTGCCTTCAAACAAATACCTTTTTGGGCTGTAAACTTTGGAGGAGACTTGAAGAGGCTCCACCTCAGAAGGAGCACATTCAGACGGTTCTGAAATTGCTATTGCATGTTCTGGGCTGATCCTTTTAGTTAACAGACAGGAAAAACAATGGGGGGGGAAAAAAAAAGGAACAACCAACAACCACCATGCATGTGGAGCTTCCCACAGTGTCACTTGTGGCAGGCTGGTTGCTCTGGAGTCTTCCTGAGGACAAAAGCAGTTGAGATCTGTTTGAGAAACAAAACAACTCCTGTGGATCTGTGTTTTCGGAGAAAGCATGGCCTCTTCTGGCTGGAAGGGGGGAAACACCATGTCTGGGTGAGAGGCGGGGGTTCTTTTTTTCGAAAGCAAGGAAGAAGTGTTGCTTTTTTTATCTCCAAGTCAAAGTCAGGGACCTGTTGTTGGATTTTGTTGGTTGTTTTTTTTATTTCTGTTTGTGGGGGTTTTTTTTAAGTTGTATGGGAGGAGAGTGCCTGCTTGTGTGTTTGGAGCCTGTGTGATGAGTGCTGTGGGATGTGACGCAAAGCACTTGTGTGTGTGTATGTGTTGCTTTTAATTTAAAGAGAAGCTGTTACGCTTGCAGCGGCCTGTTCCTGTCTTATTTGTACATGTGCCAATGCTCTCCCTGCCGCACGCCGGCTCCTGCCTGCCTTCTGCCCTCGCCGGTGCGCTGGGATGCGAGTGCTGTTTCCTCTTCTCGTTTGGCCCTTCCTGGCTGTGTATATAAACCCTGACCTGTTCTCTGTACATTGCATAGACAATACTTTTCTGTCTTTTTTTTTCTTTCTTTCTTTCTTTTCTTTCTTTCCCTGAAACCAGACTGTAGGGCTGGCAGTAGGAATATGATTATCTTTCCCTGGTGCCTCTGGTGTCCTTAGGGTGAGCTTCTGAGGTGTAGGAAAGCTGGTATGGAGAAGGGCAGTGAGATGCCATTCTGTTCACTACCGCCTTGACCACGTGTGCCATTACACCGGTGCCTGGAGCAGGCTCTCGGTCCTACCTCTGCGTCTCGCAGGTACTTGGAGACGCTTGTGAGGAGCTCGTCTGCGGGGAGCTCGCTGCCCCTTCGCAGGCTGGCAGCACTGAGTCTCCAAACCCCAAATTGGCAGCCACATCGTCGTCTTATGAGCCTCCCTTGCCTCCGAAATGTAATTTCTGAAACGTGGTTTCAACACAACTACTTTATTGTAGCTCTTGCTGCAGGAGCATGGGGCTTGGTTTAAAAAAAATCACCTGATGGCCTCCCAGCCTCTCTCTTGGTGCTGGTTACGTTCACTGGCACTGCTAACTTCACTGTGTGGAAGGACGATTGCGAAGCACTGAGGATTTATTAGAATTGAGTGGGATCATTAAGTTGGCAAGCAGATTTGAAGTGAAAGGCCACCTGCAGCAAGATGTGGTCTGTCACGGGTGTCTGTCCTGGGTGGGTATCGCCCTGTCGGGCAGCAGAGCCCGGGGACAGGGGTGTTTACACCAAGGGTGGAGGTGGTTGGTAGCTGCTGCTGTGGATTTTCTTGTCTGTTGTGGATCGTCTCCTGCCTAAATCCCGACGTGCAGCCCCCTGGGAGATGCTGCTTTCTCCTCCAGGAAGAAATAGATGGTTGGGGTGGGGGGAGCACACACGAGGGTGGTTTCTCAGTGGTTTGTGCCCATTCTAGAGCAGGAGGGAGCTGGGCAGCCCAGCCGGAGCACGGGGTGAGCGTGGCACCGCTGGGGCTCGCCGGGAGCCCTGCAGGGATGGCAGGTGGAGGGGTGGGTTTGCCTCTCGCCCTGTGACGTGGCTGCTTCCCCGAGGGGCCCTGGGGGCTGCTGGGGCAGGGGGCACCCATGGCCTGTGCTGCATCTGCAGCTCGCTGCTCCTCGCTCTCCCAGCACCCGGCTGCGCCCCAGGATGCTACGGAGAGGAGACAGCCCCTTGTCGCTCTGTCCCCGCACTGTTCTCCTCGCTTGCCAGGGACTTTCACAAACCGCATCTCACTTTTTTTTTTTTTTCCCTTTTCACTTCTCTTTCTCTTTGGCTCCGCCTTGGCAGGTTGGCTCATTGTGACTTCTCTCATCCTGCTTGGCAGGGAGGGCTAGTGATTTCCAAGCCATGGCTAGTCTGCGGCTGAGCGTAGCGAGAACGAGCTGTTCAGATTGACTTAGCTGTTAAAGCATGGCACAAACTCCTTCCTCCCCAGCCCCGCTCACAGCTGCCAAGGCAGGAGTGAAGTTCCCAGAAATGTTCTCTGCAGGTTTTCCACGGCGGGAGTGGCAGTGGGTGTGGGTGTGCGTGTGTCTCGGCTCACGCAGGCGAGCGATGCGATGCTGTCGGTGGCGTGTGCTGCGGGGTGTTAAAACGGGGAGGGGGGGGAAGAGCAAAACTGATGTAAGCTTGTGTTGTCGGGGTGTGTGACCGGTCAGCGCGGGTTAAGCAAAGGGTCCTTCCAGAGTTTGTGTGATAAAGTCTGCAACCTTGTGGCATTGTTATATATAAGGCATCATATGGTGGAAAAAAAAAAATACAGAGACAGCGTCGTAACTTTTCCATGTAAAACAATCTAACTGGCATTAAACAAGTTGTGAATTTATGTCTCTTGGGCTTGGTGGCTCCGCTTTGTTTTTCCGTAGTGAGGTGAGGGGTGCAGCGAGTCCCCAGATGCTCCGGAGCAGACCCCCCCCGCTCCAG
>NW_009617107.1:74897-114917 GCF_000690535.1 Cariama cristata | reverse complement strand
TCATGTGAAAGTCCTCTGGACTCACTCCAACAGGTCCATGTCCTTCTTGTGTTGGAGACCCCAGAGCAGAAGGCAGAACTGCAGGGGGGGTCTCACCAGAATGGAGTAGAGGGGGAGAATATCCTCCCTCAGCCTGCTGGCCACGCTTCTTTTGATGCAGCTCAGGATACAGTTGGCTTTCTGGGCTGTAATCACAGTTGCTGGCTCATGTCCAGCTTTTCGTCTACCAGTACCCCCAAGTCCTCCTCCACCGGGCTGTTCTCAATCACATCATCCCCAGCCTGTATTGATACCTGGGGTTGCCCTGTACCAGGTGCAGGACCTTGCACTTGACGTTGTTGAAGCTCATGAGGTTCACACAGACCCACTTCTCAAGCTTGTCAAGATCTCTCTGGATGGCATCCCATCCCTCAGGTGTGTCAGCTGCACCACTCAGCTTGGAGTCATCTGCAAGCTTGCTGAGGGTGCACTCGATCCCACTGTCTATGTCATTGACAATGTACTTGACTCTATGAAGAGAAGACATAGAGCTCAGTTCCAAGCAGCTTTTTTTCTCTTGTGGGCCTGTCTGTGCTGGACTCATGGAGGGAAAGTTCTCTTATGTCATCATCCATGCAGTCCTGATAGTGTTAATGACAGTGAAAATACAATGTACCTGTGGTACCCCCATATGCTTTAGCAAGGTTTATGTGTTGTAACTGTTAAAAAAACTACAGCTTGTCTGTGTCTAGCCAGGTATCATATGTGCATCATCAGCTGACTTTCACTTGACATTTTTTTTATTTATGTCTATAGTATTGCAGGCAGTGTTGCGGAGAGTTACGACACTGAAAGTGGATTTGAGGACTCTGAGAACAATGATGTTGCAAATGCAGTTGTACGCTTCATCACTAGATTTATTGACAAGGTTTGTACCGAGAGTGGAGTTACACAGGATCACATCAAGGGTCTGCATTGCATGATACCAGGTAAGAATTGTAACAAAAAAGTGGTTTGTAATCTTTCTTTTTTCTTTTTTTTTTCTAGTGAGAGAAATGCACTTCTTAGTTTCAGTTACTTTCAGTGAAGTTAGGTTAGACTTCTTTTCTGGATGATAATTGCTGTTGAATTTCAAATAATTATTCCCTTGATCTTAAAATTGGAGAATTTCAGAATATCAGAGTTTTAATTAGATTGCAACATCCTCTTTAATATTATGTGAGACTTCATTTATGGTATTACTGCTTTCCAGGCATTGTGGCAATGCACATAGAGACCCTGGAAGCTGTCCATCGTGAGAGTAGGCGGCTTCCACCAATACAGAAGGCAAGTATTATGAAACATATTTGTACTCTTTACAAGTATTAGAATCATGCAATTTAGTCATCTTTTTTTCCCCTCTCATAATGTTAGGAGGAAACATCAAAACATTGAAAGAAAGTTTCCGCCAGTGATAAATAAAGTGCTTGGCTTTGGTCTCATGAAATACGAACATATGAAACTAGTAGAGCCAAACTTCTGATCATAAACAAGCTGTTGCATGCCCACTGTTTTTTGAGACCCATTTCTCTTGGTTGAGTCCAAACTCCATCTCCGTTCTTTGGACTCAATCTCATAACAATTTTGTTTTGAAGCTTTTTAAACCAAATAATATAACTAGCCTGAGGTATAACACTGGTATCGCCATTACACTTACACTTTCATTTATTTGCATCAGCCCAAAATTCTACGACCAACTTTACTGCCAGGAGAAGAATTTGTTTGTGAAGGTCTCCGTGTGCTACTGGATCCTGATGGCAGAGAGGAAGCTACAGGAGGACTGCTTGGAGGTCCTCACATCCTCCCTGCTGAAGGAGCTTTGTTCCTTACTACTTACAGAATTATATTTAAAGGCACTCCTCATGACCAACTGGGTAAGAAAAATTAAACAGTGATAATTGTGGTTCTTCACATAGGCAGAGCTTTGAACTGGCCTATCTACCTATTCAAGCATCAACATCAAAATGTATATACCTCACAGTATAATTTTTCATGTTTATCAAATAATCTCTTAATACAGGTTTTTATCACTAGGTATGACAATGATTGATTTTGATTTTGCCATTAACTTAACTAGAACGTATTTCTTCAAATGAGGCATTAGATGCTAAATGTTTGTTTATTCCTGCGTATTTTAGAGTGCTGTCTTCAGTAATTTATGTAATATAGAATCATAATATGTATTTGTGTTAGAGGAAACTTCAGTAGGCTGTCATGTGGTATTGTGGGCTTTTACGGACTACCTAAAGTTGGAGACAGAAAATAAAGACATTCCTGACCATACTTTAGTAATTTTGATAGACTTTCAAATGGACAAAATGCTTAGTATATCTCGGTTCCATCTGTAAAGTTGGTCTAATAGTGCTGCTTTACAGAACATTTGTAAACTTCTTCACCACTAAGAGAGAACATATATACTGTGTGAGATCTGCAGCTTCCAGTACCCTTAGCTTGTCATTAAACAGGTTTTTTTTAGCCACTGGAAGTGTGTTAAATGAAAAATATTCATGAGTTAGTATTCTCCCTAAAATGATTGTTAGTAAATTCCATATTCCTTTTAATATCTAATGGAAATAGCTCTTCTGAATGATAAATTTTCATATTTTGACATCTGCCATTGCTAAGCAGATTGTCATTCAGAAGTATAAATTTATTGCAGAAAGTTTGTGCTCGTATGTAAAGACATCATTGTGTATTATTTGTTGTTTATATATTGTATAATGCAAAATGAAATTTGACTACGTTTGAGATTGTTTCTTCATCCCCTACCAACATAGATTTTGGGGGTGCATTTTCATCATGTAGAAAGACTCAGAAGGAAGGAGAATATTTTTCTAATCATCTCAGCTGAAATTAAGCAGAAATTCAGATTACAAAAAATACTTTAGGAATTTATCAGCTTTTCAGGTATTTTGTCTGAAATTATTCTGTACTGTTATTTTTGTGTTGCTTTGTACTTACTCATTGCTATGTATTCAAAGTACAATGTGACCAAACCAGATCTGATTCTGTGATCTAACAAGTATCTGTCAATACAATTTTATGGTCCTCAGTTGGAGAGCAGACGGTGATCCGGAGCTTTCCTATTGCGTCTGTTACAAAGGAGAAGAAGATCACTATTCAGAACCAGCTGCAGCAGAGTATGCAGGAAGGACTGCAGATCACTTCAGCTACCTTTCAGGTGAAAAGAAATTTTGTAAAAATTTGTCACAACACAGTCAGCTCAAAATACTTATGAGCAGCACTTTGTCCTGGTATTTGTAAACAGTTCAGTTTTCTGCCCTGTAAAAGCAATAAAGAATGCAGTTCTGTCACAGAAACCCTGGCATTTCTTGGCCCAGTTGATATTTACAGAGGGTTACCATTTTCATATTTGATTTCTTTTACTCCTTTGCTCACCTTTCTATTTTGGATCCAGTAAAGGGCTATTTTAGGTCCAAAATCTTTTAATGTGAGTAAATAGAGGCATAGGCAGGCCAGTGGAAACATGCTTTCTCACTCCTCCAGCTACATGGAATGAATATGGAGAAGCTGTAAGTATTGCTTTCTTCTCAAGACTTGTCACTTTACCAGCTTTCTGTAAAAGTTCATGGCAGAAAGTCGTGGTATGTCTCACATGGAAGCTGTACTTCCAGGAATCTTTAGGGTATTGGCCACCATTGGCCAGAACAAATGAATGTCCATATGACTTGCACAGATCCTGGTACTTTCCTGACTTCTGCACAGAGTCTGGTAGTTTCCTGTCTGTAGGATCCGCCTCGGTATGTTCAGCAGAAGCATGTTCTGCAGAGCAATTGACAGAGATGGACTTCTAAGAATTAGAAGTCATGAAGTCTCTGAAGACTTCTGAAATGTTTCTTCTTGGTGGTCATATTAACTGTGGTCAAACCCTAACAGATGGAAAGTTGAAGGCAAGAATTTTATATAATGGATGGAAAGTGGACTGCAGTACTTAAGATATGAAATATTTTGTTGGGTTGGCTGACTGCAGAAGTATATTTTCACTGAGAACAATAACTCTAACATTTGAAAACATAATAAAGTAGAAACATTTGAAAACATAATAAAGTAGATCAGCAGCATTTTACTAGTTCCTTCCAATAATGGACATTATTTAGCTAATCATCCTTCAATATCCTATTCAAAAGCATAAGATTAGGAATACAAGTGAGTAAAACAACTGAAATAAAGTTGTCCTTGTGGACTTTTGAGAGGACTTCATGAAGAGTTTAAATTTCCAGAAATCTTTTTACCAGAATAGTTGACATGCTTCAGCGATGTGCTAAATACAGACACAGCACAGTGTTTTTAGTGCTGGATTGTAGTCAAACATCATCTTTGCTTTTGTTTAGCATAGTTTTCTATTAGGTTATGAGAATGAAAACAATCAGCAAACAGTTTACTTTCTGTTCCCTTTGTAACAGCTAGAGTTCAATAAAGTATGAAATAACCCCTTGTCTCTGTTTATTAATTATGACTTTCAGAAGGTTTTGGCTGCAGTTAAGGTATTTAATGTCTTTAAAACTTCAGATCGGTGTAACCCCTAAAGATTCAAGAGCTCCTTTCAGGGAGGTCCTAGAACAAGACAGTTATTAGTCATCTGGAAAGTATTTACAAAACAAATGAAATTAAAAAAGCAATGATGAAATCCACCTTCTAGATGGCAAGCAAAAGACATTCAAAAGGTGTATAGGTATGGTCTCAGAAATAAAGTTCTAGATATAAAGATATTTCTTTCTTTGCTTTTTCCACATTCTTAAAGTTCTTTTGGGCCCTTGTATGGGTTACCTATTTTCTGTCTCTCTCTTCACCCCCACCCCCACCAAAACCTTTCAAAGGGCATTTACAGTGGGGTGGATGGATCACTGTTGAGTAGCACAAGGTTAGTTCCTTTTTAAGGATCAGATTTCACTATTACATTTTTATTATTAGCAGTTTTCTATACTTTGCAAGGTCAAGCAAAAATTGGAATGACTAAGTAATGGAAGTGTAATGGTTGTGACGTATGAATGCTGAAATTATTGGTTTGATGAGAGTCTTTGAAGTGCATTACCAACCTTAGTTCCCAGTATATGGGCAGAGCTGGCAGAGTATTTCCAAGCTAAGCTGTCCCATGTGACTAGTATTTGAACTGTTGTAGACGTCTTAGTGCCAGCACTACTACTTGGATTTACCAAAATATTTTGTGTTTGATATTATGAGAATTCCAGATGCTTCTTCATCAAAATACCTTAGTACTAGGACATAAATGTAAAAATTAAGTAAAAAATTAATAACCTTTGTAATATCCCTCAAAATCAGTAAGATATATGTACATATATTTGTATTTTCCGATGGGCATAGTACTGCATAAGTATGGGGATTTTGCTAATATATTTTAAGATATTTTAATTTCTTTAATTCTGTAAATTTTTTTCCATTTCTAACATGTTATGTCTTTAATATGCAGTTAATTAAAGTAGCATTTGATGAAGAAGTAAGTCCTGAAGTGGTGGAAATATTTAAGAAACAGTTAATGAAGTTCCGTTATCCTCAATCGATCTTCAGCACTTTTGCATTTGCAGCTGGGCAAACAGCCCCACAGATAATTTTACCAAAACAAAAAGAAAAGAACACTTCATTCCGGTATAGTCACTCTTCTTTTATTACTGATGTTCTTGTTTAGTATTGGTCAAATACATTGAACAATCTGGCAGCTTTGCAGAAATGCAGAACATTCAAGTAGTAACTGATTGTTATTCTGCATCTTTTTATATTTACTGAATAAAAGGTAGATTAGTATGATATACATGTCAATTTGGTATGGGAATATATTATTTATCCAAATTCTGGCTGCAGTAAATCTGAATAAGCATCTCATTACATTTTGAAACACACTCAATGTAAGTAGCATTTTTGACTATGCAAACTATGCCAACATAAAACCCAGATTTCTTGTGTATTACTTAGGTTAATAACCTAATGTGGGTTAGAATTAGTTTTACCCTTAGCACAGTCCATACCATTCCTCTAGTGTTTTTTAATCTAGAATTTGAGCTTTGGGTCCTCTTTTGAAGTTTATGTTATACGTTAATTTTTGCTAGACTAGATGGATCATTAGTCTGTTCCAGAGTGGTAGTTCCTGTGATTCTCTGTTGATTATTGCATTGTTGACACAAGAAAATAGAATCCCAAGCTAGTCATGGAATCCTAAAACTTTAATGTCATTTCTATCTTTTCTGCCTTTACTTTGTCAACTTTGTAGATTTATCACATTGCTAGCAAAATACAAATACCGAAAGAAAGATGATGGCTGCTTATTCATTACCATTGGACACTGTAGAGACAAATTTGTCTTAAAACAATAAAATTGGTGTTTAAAAATTAATATAGGAAGTAATTTTCCTGGAGGTTTTAATTTTTGTCATTATATTGAATGAAAAATTAGGAAACACATTTTATTTAAGTGGGTTCATCATAAAAATCTGTACATGCTACCAGGGAGAATCATATGCATCTTTCTAAATATTTTTGTTGCTATGAATTTGTAGTATCTTCTCAAAAAGCATTGTGAAAGGAGCAAAGCGTGCTGGGAAGATGACAATTGGGCGCCAATATTTATTAAAGAAGAAGACAGGCACTATAGTGGAAGAAAGAGGGAATCGCCCAGGCTGGAATGAAGATGATGATATCTCTGGTAATAGTAAAACATTTTTTTCCATGTTGGATGATAAGTCTATCCTATTATGCTTCCATTCCATGCTGAATAATAAGTGTCTTCAAGAAGAAATTGCAGAGTCTTCCTAGACAGGAGAAAGGTTTCAAGTATGTACATTTAGTAAGTGTTTTCTTTTGTGATGACTAGGCACAAGAGGAAGTTGACTTCCTTCAGTGGTGTCCTGATTTTGGCTGGGATATAATTAATTTTCTTCCTACTAACTGGTAGAGTGCTGTGGTTTTGGATTTAGTGTGAGAACAATGTTGATAACACGCTCATGTTTCAGTTGTTGCTGGGTAGTGCTTACTCTAAGTCAAGGACTTCTCAGTTTCCCTTGCTCTGCCAAAGAGGAGATGCACAAGAAGCTGGGAGGGAGCACAGCCAGGACAGCTGACCCCAACCAGCCAAAGGGATATTCCATACCATAGAACATCATCCTCAGTATATAAACTGGGGGGAGTTGGCCGAGAGGGGCCGATCGCTGCTCGGGGACTGGCTGAGCATTGGTCAGCAGGTGGTGAGCAATTGTATTGTGCATCACGTGTCTGTCTTGGGTTTTATTCCTCCCTCTCTTTATCTCCATTTTCATTATTACTTACTACTACTACTATTATTGGTATTATTACTACTATATTTTATTCAATTATTAAACTGTTCTTAACCCACAGGTTTTACCTTTTTCCAGTTCTCCCTATCCCTTCCCATTCTGCTGGGGGAGGGTGGGGAGGAGTGAGCGAGCAGCTCCCTGGTACTTAGTTGCCAGCTGGTGTTAAACCATGACAAGTGGTAAAGCAAAATGCTAGATTATTATTTTTTTAATTATAAAACTATTTGTAGATAGTATCTTTTTATAATTTTTTACATCATAATACTGTATATGGAATGGCACAGAAGCATGCAGTAGCTTCCATTTATCTTTAGACATCATTATCTGCAATTAGTCTATGATGAGAAAGCAGTAACTGGTGAGATTCCAGAAGGAACAAATACTATGGGAGACTTTTGCATATGTGGAAGTGACAGTCAGTTTCTGAAAACAGCAGAAGTCATTGCTACTGAAAATACCGTTTTTCCAGATTCTGGTTGAAAGGATTTGGGGACAGAAGGTAGAAGGTGATTTGGGCACTTTGTATAGTTTGTGTGATGGTGTGGAGTTTGACTTTCTTCTAAATACTTCTTTTCCTACCATGTGCTGCTGTCAGTATATCCTTATCTGGACCAGTGCTAATTTATAATAAACCACTAGAGGGAACCAGATTCTCCTGTACATAAACAGGTATTGTTTTGTCATACCATTCTTTCTTTTTTTTAAAAAAAAAAAGTAAGCATTTCAGATAATGAAGTGTTTATCAAACCCTAATAATTTCTTCAAAACATCAAACAAGCCAAATTTTCCTTTTGAATATTTAGTCAGTAAGCAAGGCAACTTATGTGACTTATGAGCAGATATATAAAAGTTGTCTGCAGCAGGACTGTGTTACTACACTGTCTCTCTTCTCTCCGAAGCAGAAGAAAGCCATTCCAGGAAAGCTAAAAAATACTGATTCTTTTCTTTCATTCCAGATAAAGGTGGTGGGAAAAAAGACATAAAGAAAGGATTACAAAATACAGAATGTCTTTACAGTGCTGAAAAATTACGTTCTTAATTGAATTTCCAGCATCTGCCTTAAGTGCTGAGTTAGTGTGGGTTCTGATGTTGCAGATTCTTTGGGTCAGAAGCAATTCTGCAGGTTGTACCTGTGTGATTTTTTGGGGGGTGATTTTGTGTCCTTCACCCAGAGACACCAAGCACAATCATACGTACCTGTGTATTCATACTTCTCTTGACAATGAAGAAATTTTAAGAGTTTTTGCATTGCTGATGCACAAAACAACAAAATTCTTCCATGAACATAGGTGTTGTGTAAACAATAGTGATAGTCACTTTTTTCCTCCTCTAACAAAAATATAAAAATATGAGTTGTGAGGCTTCCTACCTACCACTTTCCACATGTTTTGACTGGGAACGTGTAAGGTGATCAAAGTCATGACAGTTTGCTTTTCTCTCCATGCTGCACTGACACCTCAGGTACAGTCGGCTGACAACAGTAGTAACTCTTTGCTTCAGGCAGCGTACAAATAGCCATAGGAAATTTACTGTTTAATCACTGCAATTTCTTTTATATTGACTGCTGTGAATGACTTTTTGTTTGCACGTCTCAAAAACTGAAGTATAGGAAACTCTGCAGCTGTACCAACAATGGAGCAAATGGGTGCTATCTGAGCAGGTGATGCATTGTCTTAAAAGAGAAATGTTAAAGATAGGGTTGGAAGGAACTTCAAGAGATCATCTACTCCATCTCTCTACCCCGAGGCAAGATCAACATACTTAATCTGTTCCTCATAGAGCTTTACCAAAGTTTTTCTTAGGAGATTTCAAAGACGAAGGTTCCACAACTCTAGGCAATTTGTACTAATGCTTTAACCATCCTTAATGCTGCAGAAAAACAGACAACTTTCTGATACTCCGGCCTAAGCATTTCCTTGCCAAAATTTAAAGCCTTCGCTTCTTATTCTGCCACCATATACATATAGAGGATTCCCTTCTGATTGCAGTGCTTAATGTATTTATGGACTATTTTAGTATTTCTCTTCTTTTCTGGATATTGAATTTCTGCAGTTCTTTCAGTTCTTTGTTTATTAGTCTTGATAGACCTCTGATCATCTTCATTGCTCTTTTCTCAGTCCTCTTTAGCTGATCCATATAGAACTTGCAATGTGATTTCCAAAAGTGGGCACAGTACTCTAGTTAGTTACTGCTAGTGAACACCTAATTTCCATTCAATTCCTCCTCATCTCTTTTTTTCCAGGGTTTAGAATCTCATCACTACTAAATTCTGTGTCCTATAGGTGATCATACTGGTGTGTTCCATAAACTAGGAGACTGTAAAACCCACTTTTACAAACATTCATGTCTCAGGAACAGTAAAATAGAGGGATTATTCCTCCTCTTTTCAAAATCAAATAAAAAAAAAAAAGCCATTTTAATCTTGAGACAGCAAAACATCTTCCTCTTCAGGTTAAGGACACTGAGCTCTTACAATCTCTAGCTTTTTATGCACAGGAAAATATCTTGCAAATTCTGATCACCAATTTATCTGCTTTCATGACAGAAAAATGCATTTAGAAGAAAGTGTTTCAAAAAATGCACCATCATCTTACCGGAGCCAGTTATAGCTTCCTATTCAAACCTGTTAAATATCAAGTTTCTGTATGCCCCAGAATAAAATTATTTCTAAAATTCATTTTTTTTCTCATTAGTGCCCTTTATACTTGTAAATGTTTTGTAACTTCTTTCTTACCATGACAAATATGAAAACACAGAAAAAAAGAGGAGATACCCACGGTGTTAAACTCTTTGTTATTTACGTCAAATAAAGAATTGTTTGTTTTGTTTGGTGAGCTGTGGGGGCAATAAAATTTCTCATTTAGCTTTTATGCTAAGATACCCAAAAAAAGATGTATATGGGTTCTGCTCCTGTAAATTCTGAGTGTTGTCTACTGCCAGTAAAATTTTAATTGTACCATAATTTTTATTTTTTTAAAATAATTTTAGTTTCCAGTTTTATAAAGTCCTGTTTTAAATTTAAATCCTTGTATACTTTTCAGTGCCTTATTGACGAAGAAATACTTCTCATATGCACATATTTCAATGCTTGAGGTGGTAGCAAGTAACTGATACATGCTGTGAACAGTAATTCTGCTTTTGGAATATCTGGAAATAGTTGGAAGTGTCAATAACAGGCAGGTGGCAGGTTTTGTACAAAGACTTTGCTTGACTTGAATTTCAGTGTAGTTTGAGCTCATGACACGGTGTGTATCTCTCATGGTTAAAGGCTTTTCTGCTTTGGAAATTGCAGCTGATGTGCACGGCTGAAGAAAGCTGCTGTTTGACATTGAAACTGAGGCATTAAGAAACCAATAGTCATCTGTTGTAAATCATGACACAGAAACATTTTTTTATTTGAACCAAGCCTTAAAAAGATTGTTACATCTTTGGATTATGGTTTAAATGAATTGCAAGATCCATTTTATCTTGGATGTTTAATGAATTTATGTATACATTTTTCCTTATTCTGTCTTGTGTACATCTTTTTATAGCAGTTGTGAGCTTAACAGGTTTTCATAAATTGTTGAAAGAAAGATTATCTGCCTTTGGTTCAGTTCAAATGAATATATGAGAGAACTTTTTCCAGGATTTTAGTGAGAGAGTTGTCAGCCATGCCTGTCACCAATGCAGTAGGTAACTGTGCAATATATTCAGGTTTTCTGACTAAAATATTGTTTTATTGCTTATAATTTCTGTAAGCTGTGGTTTATATGTATTAGTTTATGTCATTCGTCACTGACAGTAAGACAAACTAATATTTTGTAGGAAGAAAATCCCATCATTTTCTGTGTAACTGCTGGCCTCTCCAATAGCAAACTCTTAAAGATTTTTGACTTCAGTTTCAGATGACAGCGAGCTGCACACAAGTGGTACCCTAAAAGCATCAGAAAAATCAACAATGGAGCAATTAGTAGAAAGAGCCTGTTTCAGAGACTATCAACGTTTGGGACTAGGGACCATCAGTAGTAACTCTTCTCGCTCAAAAACAGAATACTTAAGAATAACTGCACTGAACAGGATGTATTCACTTTGCAGGAGGTGCGTTTACCAATAGAGTCAAGTGGTTGAAAATAAAGATGACGTAACACACATACCACATGATGTATCCATTTAAGCAACTTACTCTGAGAAAATTTTTGTCTACAGTAGGAGTGTTCAACCAGTGACCTTGAAGCTATTTGTATTCCACTCAGAGATTTGTCTTCTTGTGGCTGCATAGGTATTCATCAGGTTTGGAAAGACTGCCAGCAATGATAGCCAGATGTGAGCTTTCAGAACTGCCCCGGAAACTCTGTCAGACGACACAAGTCTTCCTTCCTAGGTTATTTCTATAGCCCATGGGAAGAGGGTACCTCTGGGGCTTTTGGAGCAGGCTAACCTAGATAATCAGAATTGCCTTTTGAAGGAGTTTCTCTCTCTTGGCTTTCTACACTGATGTCTAAATCATTAGGCTGTTTTTCAGCTTTCTGACTTAGCCCATAAGGTTAGCTGTTAGAACTCTCTCGGTACGTCTTCTGTAACTTGCTGTGCTGGTACTGGAAATTGTTTATGTAATATTTGCATTTAAAGTCTACTCTGTTCCTAAATAAAATAGCAAGCTCAGAAACAATTACACATACCTATTTTCTTCAAATAAAAAAAACATGTTTTAAAATTGAATTCATTAAGATATCTACACTACTTTAAAAGTTTGTCATGTGCTGAAAGTCATGTGCTATGTTTTTAGTAACATGAATGTTACTACCTCAATCTTTGTTGTGAAAGTTGATGTAGCTTACTAACACTACCCACAAAAATTCTTTTTAATACAAAACCGTATCTGCATCAGTCATATCAGAAAAGTATTTGCATTTTCTAAAGCCAGTTTTGGCTAGTCCTTGCTTTCATTATGGATAATGAAATTGCCAGTTCTTCATGAAAGAAGGGCACACAAGAAAAATATTAGATCCTTTCTTGTTTTCTGACTTGTTCAGAATAACAGACTAATAACTGGTTTTGTTCAATCACCTATGAGTACAGTGCAAATGAACGCATTAAACCTGTACATTTTCATTATGCTTTGAACATTATGCAAACAACTCTTTCCTCCCCTAAAACCACCAGGTTTTAATATTCTATAGGATTTTTTTGGAAAAGATAATTAATATCTGAGTGGATTACAAATCACAAGATGTAAATACTTATCTAGTGCCGTATTAGGTTGATTACTGTGTTTTAAGAAGTAGACTGTAAATATTACATACATTGATTTTGTATGAGGGCAGTCCAATAAATGTCAAAGAACTGAATTTACAGTAAAAGTGTATGTTGTAGAGGAACAAAGTTGTTTAGTAAGCACTAACTTTTCCCTGTCCTCGTCTTAGTTTCTTCTTAACATACAAAATAGGTACTTAAATTGAATATTTTATGGAGGAGATAGAAAATAATCTTTCATATTGCTTGAATCCTTCTTTCACTAACATGAACACAAATACTGTCTTGCTGGGTTTTCTATTTTTAAAGGTATTGTATCAGTGAATTTCCTAATCTCTCAATGTATTGTAGTCTTTTGAAAAGTACACAAAAATGCAGTTTCAAATACACTGTTCCAAGGAATCTGACTGTAAAATTTCAATGTATTTTGACATAAACCAAAAACTATTGGTTTAATTGTGATACTTTAGGCAATCTAACATTCTTTGCTTTCAGTTCTCATATTTCATATACAAGTGTCAAAACAAAACTACTACATCATTTGCATGCCTCAAAATTCTCTTTTCTGTCATGCTGAAAAATATGGCTTCATTATAGTGACAGATAAGAGATATACTAAGAAGAAATACACTACCAAATAAAATATAACCTTAAATGGAAAGATACTAGCAGTGATAGTCTTATAAATTTTTCATAACTAAAGTTATTTTTTAAATGTAGCTTTCTTTATAAATTAATGTATTTGCTAAGATTGGACTAAAACTGACAGTTACTAAATAAAAAATAATTCTAACAGTTGAGGTATATTTTCATTAAGATGTATATTCAGCTTGTAATTTTAGGGATTTTTTTCATTATTTAAAATTTTGAAAGCAGTTTTAATTGTTGTTCAATTGTTTTTCACCTTTTTCTCAATACAGTTATCCTGGGCTTCTGGTAGTACCTCAGTCTGTTCAAGACAGCAGTCTGCAGAGAGTTGCTCGCTGTTACCGTCACAATCGCCTACCAGTTGTCTGTTGGAAGAACACTAAAAACGGTACTCTTCTACTTAGATCTGGAGGCTTTCATGGAAAAGGTGTTGTTGGCCTCTTCAAATCTCAAAACACACATACTACAGGTGAGTTAATGAAGCTAGGGTTTCTGTATAAGGAATTTTATGTAGAAACAGTTATTTTCATAGAGGAAATCAGTGATACGATTGAATCAGAAGTCTCAGGATATGAGTGGTTATCTGATATTATATTAGTTCAGTTTAATTACTATATGTCAAGAAGCAAATCCTGAATGGTACGGAAGTGGTTCAAAAACTGTCAATGAATAATTTGAACGGAGATTATATATGTACCAAAAGTCTTTGGTAAAAGCCAATATCCACCAAATGCAATGCAAACTTCCCGTTTCCCTTAAATTATCTTTTTCCTTTGCTCTGGTTTATGTAATGATTGCGTGTTGTCCCTTTTAATAGAGGATTATATAAAATATTAGAGAGACCATTATCCATTGGATTTTCTCATGTTTTTCATTGTAATACTAGTTTAACTTTTATCTTTCTTTTACAAAGCATAGACCTGAAAGATTCTAGCTTGGGTCTTTGCATTAAGTAAGTATTATCTTCCTCTGTGTGATCAGGATTGGACCAGCACAAGATTTGTCAGAATAGCTCATTTTTCACAATAATATAACATTAGGGCAACATTAATTTTGGAAAGAACATTAATTGACTTTTATCATTCACAGGCAGCGTTTAGGATACTTACTGTGACTGCCTGGATTTCCATCTCTTATGCTGATAGTTTCTTCAGAGTTAATTTCCTGCCAAGAGTGAATTTGGCATATTGCTGAAGAGAAAGTCAGTATTCTCTTTAATCAAACTGATAGTTGCTTAGAAATTATTCTAGAACTAGGCCATAATTTTTCTTTTTTGAGAAAAAGAAAACGTGAGGTAGAATTGGAATACCAGGAACTCATTAAAGTAGCAAAGAAATTCCTCAGTCCTGTTTATGTTTATGTTTCACCCCAATAATGACTAAAATGCAATTTAAAAGGTTTGACTCTACTGAATAGTTTGTTCTACAGAATTTTTCAAAACCTGTAACAAACATAATGTACAAATATGTGCAAGTCGCATAAAAGTAGTTTGAAGATTAAATGATTTAAATATTTTCTGCATACTCCTGAATTTTTCCTTCACAGAGTATCTTTATGAAAACCACTATTTTCTTACTTGTAAAGAACAGTTTATATCAGACATAACATTTAGCTGTATGAGGTTTTGTGTATATGAAATACTCCTTTAAATCTCAAAATTTCAGAGATATCAGAAAAATGTTTTTTACATCAGACAGTGTCTGGACTGGTTATTAACACTAATTTGTGAATCACTAATTATCGGCTGAATATTCACTGCCGTAGCATTGATTCAGTGTGTCTCTTCAGTGTTTTGTGGGGACGATTTTTAGTTGGAGTGAGGAGCAAGGTAATGAATAGAGTTTTATATCATGCATTTTTTTAAAAAAGATTCATTAAATGAGCCAGTGAAGTACTACCAATAGTTAACACAGCAGCTACCAAAGCTATGAGCTAACACCAGGAGTTCCACAGGTGTATGGTGTGAATCCTAAGCACGGTAATTCAAATGTTAGTTTTATAAATTGATTTAATACTGATTGTCTTAGCTAAAATACTGACCAGACATCTTTAACCTGTTAGAAATAGAATAAATTGGAAAAAATTCTGCAGGAATAGTCTGCAAATTACATAAAGACAAACACTTCCATGTTTTTTCTTATCTCTATGTACATGGGAGTACAAGAGCATTCCAAAACAGGATCTTCAAAGCCTGACCCATTAAAGCAAGATTCCTATGTGTAATCTCATTGCTCTTATAGGTGATTTCTTTTTTTAATTGTATGTAGTCTTTTATATTACCATTCCCATCATAGAGTCATAGAATCATAGAATCATAGAATCATTATGGTTGGAAGAGACCTCAAAGATCATCAAGTCCAACCGTATACCTGATGCCATCCTGTCCACTAAACCATGTCTTGAAGTGCCACATCTAAACGTTTTTTGAACATCTCCAGGGACGATGACTCCACCACCTCCCTGGGGAGCCTGTTCCAATGCCTAACAACTCTAACAGTGAAGAAGTTCTTTCTAATGTCAAGCAGTCATCATACTGCCAGTAGTATATTAGGCAATAGATAATCTGATTGACAATAACTATATCTGTCAGATATTAGCTTCTGGAGTTTCTTTTAAAATATGAGGAAAATGAAGACTCTCGTCAGAAAGGTACTGCAAGGAAAATGAGAAATATTTACAGGGTATTTATTTTATTCATAATGAAGTTGAAGCTTGATGAAACAAAACTTTTGAAGAAACTGATCAATAAAGATAGTTATACACAGGTGCATGTATTTGCTTTAGAAGGAATTGTGTACAATGAAGGAAAGTCTATATTGATAAACACATCGTGATGCAAACTAAGAGGACAAAGATTATCTTAAATTAAATGCAAGTTGACAGATGCATATCTTCCTGAGCAGAGATTTCACAGGAGTAGATTTTTATTAGGCAGTTCTGGATTGATAGAAAAACAAAGAGGACCTGCTGGAACTTAATGAACATTTTTGTAATTTCCTGTTACATTGCTTGTTAAGCAAGTTTTCAAAGCATAGTTGAGATCAATATGTTATATAAAAAGCGCAGAACATACTTTTTAGAGAAATTATGCACAATACTGAATTGCTGTATGGAACCAAACTACATGTGCAACGGAATTGTATTTTTCTAACGTCTGTCCACAAATTATTATTAACAGATGTTTGAATATGAGATGGGGAGTCTACAGGTCTTTTTCAAGAGTTCCTTTGAAACAAGAAAGTTGGTTTCTGAATTTCAGTTCGGCCTTTCTGGGAATTTTTTTGCATAATATTGTAGTTGTAAATATGACATTCTACATCTGAATTACCAAGTATTGGTCAACTACCATGTAGGAAGACCATTTGTGTTTCTTATATGTAGTTACACTATCCAAGAGAACAGTTATCTTAATACAGGCTGGATTATTGACTATATTAGGACCTGTTGTAAGATAAAGATGGAGCAACCTGCAACCAGGCATACAGAGCACATATTAGCAGCTGAGGCAATCTTAATTGTGTTACTAAGCAATATATTTCTTTCCTGGGATTTATAAAGTTGCTACTGGGATCTCCATCCCCATCTTTTGTTTAAATCCTTGCTGTTGTGATGGCCTTCGTATAGGATACAACACTTAAAAGATCAGTCATTTTATAGAAATCCCTGTTCACCTCTGCAGGCAAGGGTTCATGCTTTGAGTCACCAGTAGTCTTTCATCTCTTTATACTGCTGTTAAGCACTGTGTGATGGGATGATTGGTGGTAAGGATGAAGGGCAAATTTTCCATCTATGATCTTTCACAAAGATATTAGCCCTCAATCTCTAATTCAGATATCTACCCAGTTCAATAACAGACTTTCATATACATCAAGCTATTTGTCTCCTGAGTCTCTTTCCTAAAACACACACAATGCTCTTCACAAAATAAAACTTTGTAAGTGCAAGTGGTAAGGACATTATCCTTTCATTTAGACATTTCATTTCCTTTCATTTAACCAAATTGTTAAGACCTAAATTGACTTTTTGTGCCATTGCTTCAAGGACTAGGAGACCCAGAGGTCATTCAAGTGGATTTCGGGATGTGTAAACCCTGCTTAAGAGTTGAAGAAAAAATAATATTTTTCTTCAGGCTTGTTCCGCTTTGTCAGACAGAAACAGCATGCTGTTGCCTGCATGTATATTTTCTAATCACTTCCTAATTGTACTTCCAATTGTGACACTAATTTTAACAGGGCTATTTAGATACTAATTTTAACAGGGCTATCTTGAAATTTCTTTTGCCACCTCCAGCTAATTAGGTTACTGTTTATTAGTCTCCAGCATAGAATCTGATTGGATCATCACTGGAGAAAACTGTTTATAAGTTACCATTGTCATTCATCAAAATGTGCTCAATCAAGTTCTTTGACTCTCTATCTTATTCCAAATCTTGAGTCTTGTGGTCAAGATACCAAATCCTGGTTTAAGCAGCTATGACATTTTTGTCCTATAGCAAGTTCAGAAGCGGCTGAAATAAACTAGAATAAAAGAATTTTGTGTGGCATTTGAAAAAAACAATCTAACTCATTGAGACTGGACACTTTTTTGTCATCATAGTATGGCCCAGGACCTGACCTTCATCTCCTTCCCTTCCTTTAAGTCCTTGCACCTGGACAAAAATGGGTGGAGTTTTTCTGGTTAAGATACATTTCTTAATTTTTCTTATTTTTGAGTTTTTTTCCTTGGTTCTGTGTACTGGATTTTTAACTTTTTTAAGTCTTAGATTGTCTTAAGAGGACTCAGTTTAACTTCAGTACTTTCTCAGAACATCATACCTTTCTCATCTTGCTTTTTTTTTTTCTCCGCCCTGTGTTTTTAAACTGTGTCTGTTTCTTCTCTGGCTTTACTTTCATCCAGTCTTTTGCAGCCACTACTCTTTCTCAGAAATGGTCCTTCTCCGTGTCTCCAGCAACTTAAGCAACATCAGTAACAACTGGAAAATGATTCTGTTTCTGAGATCTGTAGAGTTGTCATCTGAAACTACATGCGTGTAAAGGATTATTCAGAGGTTTTCAGACAAGGAATTGTGGTTCTCACAACAGTGCAGCCCCCTCTCCTACAAGTTACCTAAGCATGTGGGGAGACACTTCCTGAAGTTACCTACTGGTGAAGGAGCAGGTGGATTGTCACTAGGGAACAGGAACGTTACTTTTCATAATTTGAGATCCCTTAACGAGTGTTATCCAGGTGCGCATGCACTGTCCATCCTCTTTCCTCTCTTCTTTATTCCATTTTTTAATGGACTTTTTTAGGTCAGATTCTGGGGGTGGAGTACCTGAAGGACACGTAGATTGTATCCATTGATGTCTCTAAATGCAGCAGAGTGCATGAACACTGGTGTCTTTTGATATATGTATACTTTCAGTGAATGGGCAATATATCTCAGGGAACCTCCAGTTGCAGATAAGTAACCTTCCTTTACTGGAATGAAGAAGAACTGGCAGAGTATGGTTTTAACTTACTTTTGTTAAAGAAACAGTTCTTTCTGTTCTCTACACCTTTTTTTTTTTTTAAAAGGCTGAAATTTGCTGACAAGTAATACAAACTTAGAAATATTACTTTTCATTCTGAGAGTGAAGGAAAATCTACATCTGTTTGTATTGATCACTGGCTAATGATGAATGTTTTAAGCAGTGACCATGAGGGTAACAAACTCTTTCAGAAGTTTAGCTTTGTGGAGTGGAATGCAAGAGAACATTGGTGGGTGCTGCTCTGCAGCCAGGTGATGAACATCTAAGCATCCATGAGGAATGCCTTCTTGAACCCTTGACAGACAGGCCATGACATTTTCAATGCTCTGCTTTACATAACAAGCTTTTTATTTTGCTATTCTGTGTATTTATAAATGTATTTTAATGTATTCCATTCTTCTTGTGACTCTAGCTCCTGCTTCTTTAGAATCTTCAAGCAGTATAGAACAGGAAAAATACCTACAAGCCTTACTGAATGTGGTATCCGTCCACTGCAAAATGAATGGCAGTAACACTCTCACTGTTAGACCAACAATTGCTCTGTCTCCAGGTAAAATTGTTTTATATAGTGCTTTCTGTGGTTAAGTTGAAGAGTGAGTTTTCTCTGATTTGGAGTTAGTTCAATGTCCTATATGAATTCTGTTGTTTCTTTATTGTTACACTTTCCAGATAGCTTCTTCACTCTTAGTTTCAGTGAATGTTTTCCGTATATAAAGTATGTTTATAATCTTTCCTAAAATACTTTTCAGTATTCTTAATCTGACCGTAAATGATTATCCACCTATGGGTCATAGTTTTTGGTGAAATTCACTTGGGTATGATAGCCAATCTTGAGGCATTAGTAATTTATTACAATTCTGGAACAAATAAAGTAATCCAGAATGTCAAGATGCCAAAGATTTCCAGGGGTTTTTTTATATCCAATGCAACAGTTACATTATATAACAGAATCAAAAGCAAAGATGAACTTTAAAGTCTTTTGTTACAAATTAAGCGTATTGAAAACTGTATATTGAATAAGAGATTGCCAAATTGAAGAGAATGCAAAATACTACTCTATTTTATATGAGAAAATACAAGATTGCAAGCTCAGATTCTACATGAACAGATACGCTACTTAGCTGCAACAGCAATGGAAGGTAGATAGGCATTTTCATATGTGTTACATACTCATAATGGGCTTTTAATGTCATTTCCAAGTAGAGCTTTAATTGTAGTGGAAACTCTTTCAAAATACACTATTTGAGTTATCCATATGTGGAACCATGAAGAAATGAATCCATGTTTTATATCAGTTGTTATGTGATGAAATCTGGTAAGGTTTATATGAAGGTAACCCCAATGTCTTAGAAAGAGGAGTATGTGACTTGAAATTGTGTCTGTCTTGTCTTAGTGGTAATTGGCCTAATGTAGCCAAACAGTGGCTTTTCTTGTAAAATAACACCATTCCTAAAGTGTGCATGCTTTGCTTCATTTATTGTAAAATATGTTGATTGCTTAGCTGTATCTAACATGTCCATACTGTTGCCAATGTATACATCTGTCTTTAAAAATAAATCTGAAGAACAAAATTGGCAAGAATTAGCTGTATTGTGTGAAAAGGGGCATTTTATCAGTTATGTTAAGTGTTAGTCTGAGTAACACTGTAGTTTTTTAATCTTCTATCTTTTTTTTGGCTGACTTTAGGCACTGAAAGGAGGGCTTCAAGAATGTCTACTGTGTTTAAGCAGGTAGTGCCAGGACATTTGGATGTAAATCTATCCAATAGCTTTGCTCGAGGAGGTTAGTAAGACTAGCTCAAAGTCTATTATTTGAAGTAATAAATGATAACAAAATGTTAGTGAAATAAAAATTATTACACTGCTAACTGATTCATTACTCTGTGAAACAACAAAATAGAAATTGCAGATTAGCCTCAGTCCATAACATTATTTAAGTATGTAATTTCTGTCTAAATCCTTTACTTACCATTGAAATAAAGCTTGTTTCATGTTGGAAATTAGTGGAAAATTAAGCATTCAATTAGGAATTATGTTTCTGAATTCTTTTCTTCATCCATATTTTTAATTTGTCTAAAATGTATGGGCTGAAAATGCGTATTTTATATCAGGATTGAATGCAATTTAGAATCTCCAATTACAGGTCATTTTGGCATTTGGCTGAAGATTAGCTGATGCTTCATAAAGTTACAAATAATCTGTCTGAATAATTTTACTCTAGGTAAAGGAGGGAGTTATGTGGCCAGGCGTAATAAGATACAGTGTGTTCTTTGGAAATAGTTATTCTTAGATACAAGGGCTCATCACTGTGATTTCTACAAGAAACTTTCATCCTGTGAAGTAGATTTCAACTACTTTCACTCTTCTAGTCTGATGAAATCATTTTGATTTTTTTCATGTGCAATACATGCATAAATTAGAGCATCACATTCCTTAAATACATGTTTGTTAGGATACAGATAAATCTGTTTCCCAAAAAGGAGCATTTTATATTTCATTTATTACCTTTTAGCCCTGAAGGCTCCTCTTACAGTTGTTTCTAAGCATCTAAAAATTGCCTTTCTTCCTTTTCGATACCTCATCTGAAATTAGTTAGACCTACTTTGACCTGCTGAGGTCCATTCCAACCTAAATTGTTGTGTGGTAGAAAAACTGTAGCTTCATATAGGGAAGAATAAAACAATTTTGTAGAGAAAAACTTCCAAAAGAGAGGGATGAGATTAGAGAAATGATGGAAGGAAGAAGGCAGGAGGGAGGGAGAAAGGAAAGAAGAAAGAAAAATATGCAGAGCTTCATAGAGAAGTTATGTGAGAATTATAGCAGAATGGAAGAGAGGAACAGCAGTTAAATGGTGATCAGCAGAAGATGGAAAATTCTGTGCATTTTCATTAACCATAGTATATGCAAATTTCATATATGAAAGTACTGTTTATGTTCTCTGCTCACTGTCTTGATATTGTACTACATGGACATGAAAAAACAGTGATTTTAATTGGATAGGTAAAATGGCTAGGGACCTAAGAGAACAGGAGTTAATAGTGTCTGGAATTGTTAGATAAATTGATGGCTGTGCCCAGCCTGACTTTCACTGAAACAGTGAAAATGCTGGGTAGCTGACAGGAGACGTTTGGTTATGTTCCGTCCCCTCGTGTTGGGACAAAAGTGCCAACAGTGCAGTGGTGCTGAGGGGCAGTGAAGGTGCTCCAGATAAGTAAGGGAAAGCTTACTGGCTGACTGTATGGAAGTTGTCTTTTGAAGATAAAAGGATTACTGAAATAACTATTGCTGGTTTCTGGGATTAGAGTTTGTGGTAAGTGTGATAGGATGAGTTTGTTGCTACTCAGTGAAGAAAAAAGGAGTCTAAAGGCAGTGTTAGGTCACAGACGTGTTGTTTTGTTTGACATTAAAGTCTCTTGGCTGAATTTCAGCAGTAATCAGGAGGAGGGCAGAGAAGTTATCTTGTGTCTTGCTGGATTGATGCCACACCTGCTCTATATATCTGAAAGGTGTAATTACAGCCCAGTATCTGCAGTCTATTCACAGTTCAGCCGGATACATTTGCTGAAACCTAAGAATGTTTGACAAGTACAATGGGAGCCCTAGTGAAGGTGAGAAGTTGACAGGGTAAGAGAGAACAGGGAAAGGAAATATCTCGCTGCAGAGGAGTGAACACTAGGTGTTTTTTTAGATTAGAAGAAACTCAAATACACAAAGTATATAGAATCTCTAAAATTATTGTTCTCAAATAGATTGATTCACGTGATTTATTGTTGCAAAGTTTTTTACTACATTTTTACTGCTAGTTATATTTCACATGTGAAGTAGTGTCACAAGACTGTATACAGGACCAAAAACACAGGTTTTTGGTCGGCTGAAAAAAGAAACATTCGCAGGCAGTCTAAAAATGGTGATTTCTCTCTTTTTCCTATTCCTAAGAATAACTCAAAAAGCAAGAAAAAAGGAAAAGGGGGAAAAAAAAAAAAAGACAATTGAGTTAGCTAGTTACTTTATCATAGCAAGCAGCTAAGGATTAGACACTACAGTGTACAAAATACAATAGCAGTATTTTTGTAGTTTTGATTCTGGATCCCTCTTTCTTTCCTTGTTTTTATTCTCTCACATACCAGAGCTCAAAAGGCAAGTTCGGCTATGATACACCAATTGAAAATGACATTTTCTATTTTTTGTGCCAGACAATGTATTTTTAATACACATCCTTTTAATATTTAAGTTAAAAGATATGTGCCAGTACTTGAATAGTATTTCTCATTTTTAAAAATCATCACTGTTCTGAATACTCATCAGTTGTCCTGAATATTTATGTCCTTGTCGGGTATCAGTTTTTACTTTATCTGGAACATTATAACTAAGTATTTGCCTAAAGCCCAGTGAAGTTGCTTCTAATCTGAAATATTTGACCAAATACTTATATTTCATAATATATTTTCATTTTTGGACCCTTTTTTTGGCAATACCTTGGTTGATACCTTTTATAAGAATTGTAAGTTCACTCAAAATACATACCTTTTCTTCTTATATTACTTTATAAGTATAATGCGGTTCTACAGAACAGCACTTCTTACCAGGCATTGTTGTGTAATTTAGTAGAATAAAATGTTTTCTCAGTATGATTTGCTGCTGTTGGAAAAACATTAGGATATTTATAATTAATAAATACAGAGTCAGCTCAGACATGTATTCTAAAAGCAGAAGACATTAACACTTTCAATATGTTTTAATGGAATATTTATATTAAAGGAAGTTGCTTGTGTTGATGTGGCTCTTGAGCCTAAAATATACCCTCTGATACATAAATAAGGCTCCTACAGAAAATGAGAATATTTGCAAGGGGGGAGGAAGTCTCTTTGTGTGACAGATACTACATGTTTTCTAAATACATACTTTTACACAGTCCTTTAAAAATGTTTGTAGGTATATAGAACTAACATCTTGCACTCTGATGTGATTTTGAGGTCCTTCAAATTATGTACCTAAAATAGACTAAAACATTTTTTTAAAAAAAGCACTAAGGTTGGGATTTTTAATTAAGCTAACTTTCAGCTGGAGAGAAGCTTTCAATAAGGTATTCAGCAGAATGATTTAATTGTTACATTTCCTTTGGTATTATAATTGTGGAAGAACACATGATGGCTGTGCTATATGTTTGAAACTATTCCAATGACAATGAAAATTACTCCTTTTTGATAAATGGGCACTTGCTTCCCATTTTATATTGGTTTTCTGGCTTGATTGATGTTTTGTCTTGTGATGACTAAGATTTGTGCTGTCTGATAAATCATGTGCTATAAAGAAATTCAATATATACTAGATCTTTGGAAACTAATAAGTAACCCTTTTCTTTTCTCCTGCAATGTGTCTCGCTGCAATGTGCATTCCATTCCTCCTTCTTCTGTCTTAACTGTTATCTACCAGTGCTTGGGTACAGAGATAAATGTTTCACTCATTCAAATTCCAAATCAGCAGCTAAGGGAAGCATCCATCAAGGTACTGTATTCTGTGTCCTGAAAGCACATTCTTTTCTACCATCTCCATAACTACTACAATATCTTAATACGTGCTAAAGTGATGCTGACAGAAAGCTTTGATTCTGCAGTAACAAAATTTTGGGGTTTTTAGTTCAGTGTTCTGGTTTTGTTTTGGGGTTTTTTGGCCTTTGAATGTATGATGCAGTGACAGTGATTAGTCACACGCTTCTCCACGTTATTCTTTAATAATGTTATGATCTAACACGGAGTGATATGTAAAAAATTTTCTGTGTGAAAATTTTAAACAGAAAAAAAATAATTCTGCCAAAGAGCATTTAGTACTCCTACTGCTTTAGTAAAATAGCTAAGAAATACTGTTACCTAGTCAATTAACTTTCTTTCCAAAATTACTGTTAATGTTAGTGAACAGCAAAAAATTGATTTCTGCCAAATTAGAAAGTCATAGTAATAGCAGTACATGCCAAATAATGAAAGCTAGATACCGCTAACAAAAAATAAGATAATGGGCAAAATTAGAATAGAAATATTATTGTGCATTTTAATCACTGTTATCCATCACTGGTAAACATGTTCATCTGCATGTTTTTGTAACCAGTTTTGTTGGTTTTGATGTGCTACAGGCGCTAATGATGGCCTGCATTTGTAAAATGCTAGAAAGTGACACACTGTATTTTTGTATATATTATCTTTGGGGACAGTTGTCTGTGTTGGAGTTAGCATTTTTTCATACCAAATGAACAAGAAATTATTTCTCTCGTTAAATGTTTCCTGTAATTTCTGCTTGCTTGCTAAAGTCTTTATTATTTTGTCTGTAGTAGTTGAGATGTGGAACAAAAGTTTATACTGAACATACTGCTTTACTATGTGAGATATTTTATAAAACTGGCTGTCTTTGGAGTGGAAACTCTTTAAAACTGTTACCAAATCTTAAGTTCCTAGCCAACCATTCTCAGTTACTCCTATTCGTTTGCTCACGTCTAAGACTAGCAGCCAGACAGGCAGACAAGCTAAACTGTACAGACAAGTCCCTGGCGAGGATTACTGTACAGAACTATTCTTTAATAGAAACATAATCCTGCTTCTAAAAAAATAGAATAAAATTATTTTGCTGGTTGAGCTATCTCAGTGGAATTTTACTGTTATCTGCAACTTTTTTTCTTCTATGCAAGAATTGTTAACTATGCATATTATTGGATTTTCCTGAAGGGGTTGGAGGGGGTTTTGGTACTGTAGTATCTAAATTTCTACTATTACGAGGTATTTCTGGTGCCTCTTTTGGATACCTTGCTTCACAGATTTATGAACAAGAGTCTCTTCTGATAGTATGATTTACTGCATATTGGGTTAAAGAATTTCACACTGCCATTTGAATGCCAAATTTAGTATACTTTAAGGGATTTAATTTTCAAGTAGTGCTATTTATATTCAGAAAATCAAGTACCTTTCACATATGTCACATTCGACACACAAAAACAGTCTCAAAATCATGGTTATTAACTAAAGGACAAGAAACAGAAAAGTATTTAGTAGTTGTCTTTGCTCCTGCTAGTGCTAAACAGGCCATGGCAATCTGGTTTATCTCTACTTTGTCTTATGTTGAAATCACAAAACTTACTGAAGCATGATCAGATCAGAGCATGTCTGTGTGCTGTAGGAATTTCCTCCTCTGGAAGTGACAATATAGCTGCATCAGCAAGTTACAGTATGCAAACTGAAAATGCTGTTGAGAGACAGAGGTTATCAGGTTGGTACAATGCCATTCAAATATTGCTGTGCCGCTTTCAGATGCAAGTCTGTGGTTCCACATCACACTGCACTGTTTCGAGCTCATGTTGTTGCTAGTTTTGGGATATCTGTACCGTGCCCTGCCTCCAGAGTAATGGCGATCTTACTGCCAGACCAAAACTGTAAGACTGTGATCTTCTGGGCACACTTCTCTCTACTCACACAACTGTCCTGTCGTCACATCCAATAGAATGCAGTCATGAAACACATGAGTAAAAAAAGAACTTCCTTAAATTCATTTTCATTTCTAATAGTGCATTAGACATGGACAATTAAAAACTAAAATTCATGGCATTCTGCATTTTAATCATGGCATTTCAAGAGTAAATATGGAATACTTTGTCCTGAAATGTAATATTTGAATTGATCATCCTCATGTACATTTTGTTATAGTCATAGAATCATTTAGGTTGGAAAAGACCTTTAAGATCATCAAGTCCAACCGTTAGCCTACCACTGCCACAGGCAAAAGGAACACAAGATTTCTGAGTAACAGAATTTTAAGGGATACTATATCTGGTTTTGAAGAAAGTATTTATATAATATTCTTAGTAGTTAGACTTTCAAAATAATATGCCTTTGACAAGGAAATACGGCAGTTTTTTATCCCTGCTTCTGAAAAGAACAACACTAGCAATTTAATTTCCATACACTTAAATGGACCCTAATTACTTGCAAGTTGAGAGTCATTTTATCATTGTATTACTGATATAATAGCAACCATTTTCTCTACAATAAAGTGCTGTGCAGAGTTTGATTAGTATCTTAGGTTAAATGACAATGCAGTAGGATGTGTTTGACAGTTTTTGTTATGAAAATATTTCTTTCCAGCACATGCTGTTAATTATGTCCTATGAGGGGTGCAAATGACATGTTTAAGCACTCTACTCTCCAAATTATTGTTTAGCATATGCCTTAATGAGTATGATCTCCAGTACCTCACACAAAGAGATTTTTAAATATTTTTCGTCTTTATGAAGGTGTGTGGGCAAGTCTTCGTTCAAGCAACCGTTTTATCAACACTCCGACGCCATTCATTGATGTTGGTGCAAGACTTGCAGGGAAAGATAACACCAGTTCCTACAGTAGCAGCACTTTTCTGCAAAGTCAGCTTTTGAGACGGCAAGCAGCCCTCTATATATTTGGAGAAAAATCTCAGTTACGGGTAATGGCTTTTTTTTTCATGTTAACATAGCTTTTATTTGGCTTGAGTTTAATAACCCTAATGTTTTTACAAAACAGTAAATAATATTCTAGATAAGGCAGATGGATAACTCTTATGAGCATTATGAGGTATAAACTCTTATGAGGATTATTCCTATACACAGAATAACAATGCTGTATAATTCGGTGGGGGCTGGGGGCATGAAAATCAAGCTCTGTGGCTATATAATACAACAGAGTTAACATAAATTAAAATATACTAAATTATCTGAAAGAGCAGTTAAAGATCAGACTTAAACTCACAAAATTTCTGTGAGTAGAGCCCTATTTGACACTGTTGGTCAAGTGCTGATGTCTGGTAGAGCTAAGAGATACAAAGATGCATAACAGATGACTAGAGGAATGGAATAGCTTTTGTACAAAGCAAGAGCATTCAAATTGGGAAAGACATGGCTAGGAAGGAAATGTATTGCTAGGCAACAAAGCGTCCAGCAAAGCCTTCATATTTGGAAGTCACCATGTCTTTGCTGTCTCAACTACCTCCCTGCATTGGCTTTGCAGGGAGCAAGGGCAGCAGAGTTTGGCTCTGCTCAGTGTCACTGCTGGAATAAAGATGAATGATGGGACTGTAGGCAAATGGAGTGGGGCTGGTATAGCAGCAGTGGAGCTTGCTGCCCCTTTCAGAGACTGTTCAGAGCTATTCCAAGGGAAGTGCTGGAGTTCTGTATCTCTAAATTCTTGCTTTTAGAGACATGCTTCATTACACCTAAATACATACTACTGTACTCATTCTGCTGACTACTCATCTAATGTTCAGCTGAGTCGTCATCTTGGTGATTTCTATTTTGGGAAACATGAAACAGATTTATTTGGTAATTTAAAGTGCAATTTTATTTTCCTGATGTGTTGAAATATGTTATGAAGCAAATGGAACATTGTTAGTCAGGAAAGTGATTACCAGAAAAGAAAACCTTTGTTACTGTGGGCAGCACTTAAACTCACATGAAGCCAAATTGATGTGAATAAGGCCAACCCAGAATTCTGGCCATCCTGATTTGATTACATGAAGAGGACCGTGATGTCTATGGTTTCATACACCTTTTTGGATAGATTTTAATATTTTAAATGCAGTTGTCTAAGAAACAGGTGTCCTCTACAGTAATTCTTGGTAGTTTTGATTTTTTTCAGAAAATGTTTGAATATTATTTTTTTTAAATCTCTGCATTCAAAGATTGAAAAATCAATTGTTTTCTATTTTCTTATTTGAAATGTGAGCATACATAAAATATTATGTGGGTTTTTTTAAATATATAACTTCCAAAAGCAGTTCTTGTAGTAGGAAAATACATCAGTATCCAATTCTTTCTGAAATTATGTTATATCAGGAGATGGAAGAATCATGCTGTTTCAGAATGATAAATCAAAATTCTTTGCAAATTTTGTTTCTATTTTGATTTTTCTTTGTAATTTCAAATGTTCCTTTTACATCTTATTTGCATTTTCAGTTGTATTTTTAAATCATGGCTATATAAACAGATATTAGTTCTAATTGGCTTGCAAATTCATTTTCCTTTTGGTTTCTTCATTACACATTGGTACACAAAGTAGTCATTTTTAATTAGTTAGATTTCATTTCACGTTCTATTGCTTTCTAATATCATTAGCATAACAATAATTTGCAGAAATGTCCTGTTAAGTCTATGATCAAAGTGTTCTGATTTAATATAATAAAGCATAAGAATATAACATAAAAGACAGAAATTTCAAAAGTAAACATCATTAATCATTATTAGAACAAACTGTTCTTTTGAACAGTAAGAAAACTGTTCATTCTCCTGCAAAATTTTTCAGTTTTATTGAGTTGGCATTTTCATTTGCTTTTCTGGAGAACATTCTTCCCAAAGTTTTCAAACAGGTCTGTTCATATCAATTTTTCATCTTGTTAAGTCTTCTTTTATAACCATAACCCCCAGAAGGCTCTGGCAAAGGAGACACTTCGATGAAAAGAAATACAGGAAAAGTAATGCAAGAGAAACAATTACATAGAATTAAATTGCCATAATCCAATAGTAACAGTTATTCACGCTTCTGTTTGTTTGATTTCTTAAGGAATGATAAGTGAAGAGTTCAATCATGCATCTAAAGACAATGTAGTAGAAACACCTTTACTCTGCTGCTTTGAAATGACCCTTTAGACCAGTTGTGCAAAAAAATGATGATGTTTAATGTATCAGCAGTCACAAACTAGGTGGGGATAATATGTTATTGCTTGGTATGGATTAAAACATTTTTAATATATTAGAGCTTACAGGTTTTTCACCATTTTGTTTTGTTTAATAATACAGTTTTAAAGAAGATGAGTCATCTCTGGGCATTTCTAAGGAAAAGTGTAATGTGGTATCACATGTAAGAATAAAATTACATAGTGATTAAGAGATTGTTTCAAACTTTCTCCCACTGATTTGTATCTAGTCTATAAGACAATTCAACTTTTGTTTTTGTATAAAGAAATCTTGTTGATTTTTGATTATGTAGTGTTTTCCTAGCTTTTGTTAGCATCCTGTTAACTTAGAATTTGCAGGCTTTGTAAAGGGCTTGGCAGAGCATGCATTACTGATGTTGATTCATATAAGGACCTGCTTTATTCTGCTAAGTATCATGTCACATAATTTGATGATACAAACAGAAATATATAACATTTTAAGGAAAATGTGCTCTTTTTTTCAATTGCTTTTATCATACATGATTACAACGTAGCATTCTAAAAAAGCAAGTTTGCTAGTTGAGCTATTGAATTTATTTTTGAACCATGCCAAAATGTAAACAGAACTAAATCTGGGCTTTCACATTCCTACATTTTCACTTGGCATCCTGTGAAACAGCTTAATGAAGATTATTTGCAGACCAAGTTTAATTCCATGAAAGAGCAATTTCTGAAGAAAACTGAAAAAGTTTGCTGTGAAGGTCTTCAGTGGTGCTTCACACATAAGAATTGTTTTTCGTAATAATGTTCTCCATATTATCCTTTTCATGATAGTTCTTTTTATTTCAGTTAGATAACTTGATCTCTTAATTCAGTCCTCCTCTCTTATTGCTCATTTTCTAAATGCAGTAAGTAAAACAAAACATGAAAATTTCTGACAGGACAAACCTCACATACCTCTTGGAAATTATATCAGGTATTCCCTGACTGCTATTCTGTGTTGAGCTAGGTACTTTAGACAAACAGCTGTCTCAACGTGCAGTGACTGCTTTGATGAGTCAACTAGTTTGCAGTTTTGAGGGTTCTTTTTGGATTTGAGGGTTACTTTTCTTCTGCTTCATTGAACTACTAGAATCTGTCCTACACTGGTATGTCATCCATACAGTTGTTTTATTTATTTATTGTTAATTTGCTTAAAAAATCCTAAAGGAAACGCATTATGTTGTGTGTAAAGAACTCAACAGATTTATCACTCAACTTTGGTTTTTTACTACTATTATTACTATAGTTATTAAAAATATGACTGGTGTGCAGTACATTCTGCTGTTATGAGTAGTAGATAGGTACTTTATTATGGTACATTTTGCAAGTGGTGTAACGATTTTTATTATCCTGAGCAGGTGTTTAACTAACCAGATTTTTAATTAGGAATTGAAATATTTAGCAATAAAGCAGGCAAGACTTTGAGATTTAATGAGACTGTCAGTGAAAAATATGCTTCCTTTTTAAGTTATATCTGCTGTTGTCCTTTTCATACAGGGATTCAAACTTGATTTTGCTTTGAATTGTGAATTTGTTCCTGTTGAGTTCAGTGACATCCGACAGACAAAGGCAAGCTTTAAAAAGCTGATGAGAGCTTGTGTTCCCAGCACTATTCCTACAGATTCTGAGGCAACATTCCTTAAAGCACTTGGCGAGTCAGAGTGGTTCCCACAGGTAATTTATATGACAGGTACTTCTAATAATCTATATGCAGTACTGCTTACATAAAATAAATTTCAGGCTCTTCTGACAGAGAACTATTGTGTTCTAACCAGCTGTTCTTCTTTGTTCATTGTAATTATTTTGCATACTATCAATTCTGTCATTACATAAGCATTATTATTTTAATACAATCACATTATTTACAAATGTGGGAGGCGTTTTTAATAACATAATTTATGGTTTACGACATGGAACACGTACACTAGAAGAGATTACCGTTTTTTCTGCCTATATAAATTTACGGTCTTCGTTTTAACTGCTTTTTCTTATTCTATATATTTTAAAAATCAGCAAAAAGTATAGAACAAGAAATGAGCCTTTTGATTTTAACACAGATATTCTACTCTTCATATGTGTTCCCACCCAGAATTTCCATATGCATAAGTACTTAATGAATAAGCTAGCATCTGTTATCTGTTGTGGGATATGGGGAAGTGTTTGTGGGGGAGAAGGGATTGTGTGTGTGTTAATCTGTTCTCTCTGAATCTATTCCTTTACTTTCCTATCTGATATTCCCTTACATAAAGATTAATCAAAGAAAGGCAAGACTGGAAGTAACTTTGCAAGATTTAAATTAAGAAGGATGTGGGAAAGTTGGCTCTTTGTAATTCTAAAACCATTTTAATTATAGTAAATGTTTTTTAACAGTTGCATGTTATGTTTGGAATCCTCTGCTGAATATATTCTTCTCAAATGCAGTTAATCATAGAAAACAGAATAAACTCTTACACTGATTTCTTAAGAAAGAAATACATGTGAGTAATACAGTCATTTTAGTAATTACGCATCAGAAAATGTACTCCTGGTTGAAATGTGCTACGTTGCAAGGAGTGGCTTAACTTCTTCACTTGAGGTGTGATCACTCCGTAGAGCACATAGGAGCTGGTCATTGCTGTGTCTGGCCACCACGTTCTTCAGGAAGCGAAGAAGTGGGAAGAGCATGAAGACTTGAATCCCTCATCATGGGAACATTTTCAGTCACAGGGTAGTTGAGCAACTTGATAAGTGTAGATAAATGAATTGAATGTCACTTTGATGAAATAAACATGTCCCTATAGGAGCACGGAGATCAAAGGGAGATTATAACATTGGAGGAGTTACCCTCTTTTGGCAAATTTGAAAGGAAAAGTAATAGTGTATCACTCTGCTCAGGACTAGATCATAATGTCAGACACTAGCTGTGTGACACTTAAACCATGTTTCTGTGGTTTAAATCATGTTGTATGTGACTTATGTTATAAAGTTAATTTATGACCAATTTGACGCATTTTCTGCTTTTCCTGTGAAAGAACATACATCTGTCATCTTGGAAATGTGAGGGGTTTTATTGTATTAAGCTTTCCTCTCCTGGGCAGTACAAGTTACACAGTATTGATTTTGACACAGTGTAGGCTAAATATTTCTTTATAAGGATGTGAATACATAAGAAGAAATTTGAAGTGCTGCCCTATCTTCTGATTTACAAATGGTAAAAATAGTATTTCGCATTTTTTTTTATATGGAATCTGTATAACCAGATTGCATATCAGTTTATTCATTAAGGACAGCAAAAAACAGCCTTTCTTCTATTCTACTGCCTAAGGATAGAACAATAAACAAACTGCTTGGTTTTAAAAGCAGTACTCTTTTCAATCTTTTCCCATTAAAAATTGCTGGAAAATTAGTTTCTTTTGTTTTTGAAGTAATGGCTATGTGAATGTTCAGAGGAATTAACTCTTTTTCATCACAATTTCCTTGGTAATATTCATAGGATTAGGGTTTTCTTAAGAGGAAAAAAGCAGAGTGCCCTAAACAAGGATGAATTTTGTAGGGTTTAACTGTTGTTTGGTTGATCTTTTTTCCTCTTTATTTTCCCCAATTTAACTTTGTTCTCCCTGAGTTGCTTTCCTGTGCCTTCTGGACTTTCTGAACTTACTTTTTTCCTTGCATAAATAATCTTAGATGTCTACTGCCATCTTTTCTTGATTTGTTTTCCTATATTGCTTTCTTGCTTCTTTTAGGCTTTGACCTTTCCTACTGCTGCTATTGGTTGGATTGTATGCGGTGCTCTGCAAAGAGCAGTTTCCTTCTCCTGTAAAAAACGGAATTACTTACATATTGTCTATTATGTTGTTTACCAAGAATGCTGTCATAATATGACAAAAATGGTAGAAACATCATGTAGATTTTCCTTTTAGTAATAGTAGTGTGAAGTCTCATAGTAAGATACAATTCCTCAATTTCACCTGAATTTTTAAACCTGCTTATACCTACCGTGTTTGATTCAATCTCATTCGAGTCCATAACCCTTCCCAGAGAAAGTAACTAAGCCACCTGCTCAAGGAATTTTACTATCACTGCATGATGAATATTAGAATGCAAATAATGTGTCATCTTTCCATATGTTTTAGCCAGTCTGCCCAAGTATAAGAAACACTCTTTAATCTATCTAAACTATTTCCAGATTATAGAAACAGGATTTTTCTGTGTTTGTTTTTAGGTTTGTGGTTTGTTTTTTCATAGTTATTATTATTTTTCAATTCATTATTTTCCGATCTCCGTGGGACTGAGCATTAGAAATACTATCTTGTAAATCTCTTACATGGGTTCTCCCATCAGTGTACTTAGTGACTTTATGGAACCTTAACATTTCACAGAGTATTATTTTAGTGTTAAGCCCAGGATGGAATTTCTCTACAATAAATCTGTCACATGTGTAGTTCCCCTGTTGTAGTTCAGATGAAAATCCTGAGACTGTTAGATTTTATAGCTTTCTAATCTGTTGGATCAATGCATTTCTCTGTACTATATGTAGATTTCAGGATACATATTTTAATATTAAATATGAAAATATTTTATTTATTGATACTGTCTAGAAATTTATCTTAGACTTGAGTATGTTACTTATTTGTAATACTTTATAGCTTCACAGGATAATGCAGTTGGGTGTGATCATCTCTGAGCTCCTGGAAAATGGTTCTTCTGTTATGGTTTGTTTGGAAGACGGCTGGGATATTACTGCGCAAGTAAGCTGCTGTTAAAACCTTGAAATAGCTAAATATTTAGAAAAAGGACCAGGCAATACTTTTTTATGCAAGTGATTGATCATTTGGTATAACATCAATAAATTTGTGTTAGGGCAGCAGAGAAGAAACTAGAATACATGAATCCTTGCATTTATTTGCAATTTACATCATTAAAGGGTCCTTAAAATGAATTTGTTCCAAAGGTCCTGATGGACTTACAGTTGTAAGGCTTAGATATAAAATCTGCATTACTGCACCTGACCATGTGTAAGAACGAGTGCTGAAAGTTGCCATAACTGTTCATTTATTTTTGTAAACATAGTACACTTTAAAGTACACTTTAAACACAGGAGGGAAGGAGAGGAATTCTTTCTCTTGCCATTCACTTCCCATAAATGAAGTCAGGAGACCACACGCAGGGAGAAAACTAAATTTGTGCCAAAGTGGCTGTAACTCCTGCTGCAAGGACAGATCACCACAACAGATAACTTTCTGAAACAAAATATAAATTAGGTGAATGAAGACCCACTGCCTCATTTAATGCATGCATTTTGTCCATGTGGTTGCTTTGTAATTCAGAAGATCAACATAGATATCAATAATCCTAGTAAATAAGAACTTCATGTGCAGCCAGCACCCTGATACCAGGTAAACAAACCCACAAAATAATGTTAACATAGTTATTGGAATCATTGTCAAACAATGAAGAATAGAGAAGGGGACATACCTAGCTGGAAGTGAAAGAAGTCTTTGCTGCATTTTAAAGTCTCCTGAGTTGCTATAAAAACAGGCTGAAGTTGGCTGGTGAGCACCATAACATGGCAACGCTGCAGAAACTCTAAAGTCACTCTCAGGATGAATTCTTTAACACTTTCTTTTCTGAGGTAGCCAGTACTATTTTACAAATGTTTATTATCATTATTTTATTAATAAAAGTGGTTTTATTTCAAATCTAATTTAAATGTGGTAAGCAGTATAATGACTTCCAAAGTCTATAGTTGCTCAGGTTTGACTTTTACAAATACCATAAAGCTTCAATTAAATTGAGGCTTTTTCATGTGAGACATTATTTGGTTTGTTTTATAAAAATACTTAATGTACATGGTAAAATACTTGTAATTGAGTTTATATGAAGCCTTTTATTTCCTTGAACTATAAACAGATTATGGAATATTTATATTCATTGACTAAAGTGTTCTCCTAACTTCTGGCACTCTTAATACAATATATCCTGTCTTGTGATCTAGGTAGTATCTCTGGTGCAGTTACTCAGTGATCCCTTCTATAGGACACTTGAAGGCTTCCGAATGCTGGTGGAAAAAGAATGGCTCTCCTTTGGTCATAAATTCAGTCAACGTAGTAGTCTGACTCTCAATTGTCAGGGTAGTGGATTTGCTCCTGTTTTCTTACAGTTCTTAGACTGTGTGCATCAGGTAAGTCAATCTCTGTCTAATTTTAGTTTACAAGAAGAATTCATAAGTAAGTGCTTAGATGCCACTGCTTCAGATGTTACAGATAATGGTTTGAGAGAAGACTAGTAACCCCTTCTCTAGGTTTTATTAAAGTGAATGGATTTCACCTCAAGAAGAGCTAGAATAGTTGCCTAGAGGAGACGGACCCAGCCACACAAAACAGACTAAGAGGGATGGTTGGCATTATGGATCTTTTAAGGTCATTTATGCAGAGATTTCAAATATAAGTTTTTTAAGCTTAAGACTGACTTTTGGCAGTCTGGAGTACCTTTTATTCAGAAGAAGAAATTGAACAATTGTTAGTACAGTGACTAGACAGTTTTTAATTCCTTGTTCTTGATGATGGGCTTTGAAGAGGCCTTGTACTCCATTAGTTCT
The DNA here is from genome assembly GCF_000690535.1 of Cariama cristata. Lineage (NCBI taxonomy): Eukaryota > Metazoa > Chordata > Aves > Cariamiformes > Cariamidae > Cariama > Cariama cristata. The sequence continues at coordinate 78,925 of NW_009617107.1, read as the reverse complement.
GGAAACAACAAGCTATAAACCAGGAGATCCTGAGATGTTCTTCATTTTATATATACTGCATGTTCAGAAGATGATGAACACCAACAGTTACGCATGTAGGAAGTTAGGTTAAGAATATTACACTCATTTCGGGTTAATTCTAAAGTCTGTCCATTTCTTCATCTCAAACCAGTAAATATAAATGCTTTGCAGAGTCTCCATGTATGTAAAGACAATATAGGATCTTGCATAGTTCCTCTTGTACATATGTCTGTCTTTTCCCACTTCTCTCTTTTTTTCTCCCTGAAAAAGCTGAAAAGACTCCTGGACATTATTAACCTATATTAAAATTTATGGATGACTCTGTCTCACAGAAGATGACTGTTAAAGCACCAGCCTTCTTACTGGGAACAGACATTCGTAATGAATACTTGCATGAAGTAGACCCTGAAAGAGAAGTCAGCGAGAGACTTACTCTGCTACCTGAAGCAAAGTCCACAGATTAAATAACTTGCTAAGCAAATTAAAAACAACCTTTAGATATCTATGAGAGACTGATAATGAATAAGGTTATAAGAAGATGAGTAAAGACAAATGAAGAACATGTTGCAGAAAAGAAAAAATTTGTTTGTATCCCAGTATTAAACACCAACAGCCATCATTATTGCTGTCTTGCAAGTTAATAAATCAAATACTTGGAATTTAGTTTGATTCCTACAGCATTCCCCATTAGAAAACCTTAGAAGTATTTGTCACATCTCCTGTTTCATCAATCTGTTTCTCAAAGGCTGTGGTCCTCTAGTTAATTTTTATTTTATATGGGGAGATTGCGTAAAGAGAATCAGTACTGCATTTTTCATTCAAACAAGTTATTCTGCCCAATTGTCACTAACTATTCCTTACAATAGCATAAGGTTATTGCTCCTTTTCCAAAGTAGAAAAACCAAATTCTTATTTGCAGTGGCTACAACAGGACAGAATAACCATGTCTTCCAATACTGAAACCCATCTGCTTAGTGGTTCTTTCAATTTTGTGTGTAAATCATTTGTCTGGTGCTGTATTCTCTCTGCTGTCAGATGTCTTCTCCAAGCTTTAATGAGCTGACTGGATCACACTGTCTGTTGGTAGAATACAGTAAACCTACATTTGGTTTTAAGCAGTAGAGTAATTTTGAAGTGAATCCCTCCAGCATCTCTACTTACCATTTGTTGATGCTGTTTTGGTGCATGTGTACTAGATTTTTCTTGGAAGAATTTAACCCAAAACTTCTGCTTCAGGTATGTACTAAATGCTCACCAGCTCTTAAAAGGATCTGAAGCAAAAATTCATGACTTAGCTTAAAACTATGGGGGTCATCAATGTAATGGAGTCATCAACTCAACTGGACTAAGTCTAGTCCAAAGTAAAACAACAAATGTGTTGCAGCACCAGCTGCTTCTGTCTGTCTGCCTCTTTTGCTCTGAATTACTTGATAATGTAGACATAGCCTACATCCTGTTTCTGACCCTGGAAACACTTTGCTACAGTTTTACTGTAATAAATCTTAGAAAGTTGGCATAAAGAAAAGCAAGGAAATTATCCATGCATACCTGTACTGTATTTTTTTCTTGAGTCCAGAGATCACACAAACTTTGGAAACAAATGGATTATCCAGAACAAAGATAAAAATTAAATTCAAGGATTTTGGTTTATCATCATAAAATAGAATGTACCATGTTTTCTTCATGAAACAATTCTTGTTTTTTATTTAAGTTGTTTAACAAAATCTGCAGTTCTAAGAACATGAAATAATGGATTATAATCATCCTAGCTTTAAAAGTTAGAATGAAATTTAACATGGGATCAATCCCTGCCGTTAACAAGTGTCCAGTATGATTTTTGCCTCAAGCTGCAAGGTGCCCAAAATATTGCTACTATACATGTGAATAAGTCAAGGAAATAGAAGAACGTTGCCTTTGTAATTCATCTCACATAGTAGCTTTGATGCATGTCTTCTCTATCTTTAAGAGGCAATATAAAGTGTACAAGTTATTAACAGATACATTTTACAGAAAGATCTGTATTTTCTGGTTTTGGGTCTTAAGCTGTGTCCACATGCCCTGGTTGCAGCTGTATCAGCAGAAAGCTTACCTCCTGCAGGCCATCTGGAGCTATTCATCACTTCTCCTCTGGTGAAGATACTACCCTTCCAGTCTATTAGCTGAGGGGTTCCTGTGAACCTGTCTGCGTTTTCCAACCAAAATGGTAAAAAAAATTTGGAAGACCATCTTATTTTGATGGGTGTGGATTTAGAAGCAGTTAGGCAGGTCAATCTGAAGGAGGCAGTAACTTCTCATGAGGAAAGATAGGGCTATCTAGGGGTTATAATCTTTTCAGCCAGTGTTACCTTCAGCCAAGAAAGGGCATGGGAACATAGCTTTACTGCATAATCAGTGTAATATAGATAATACAGACTTGTCTGTTACTAGAAAAAAATCTTTAAGCTAAATGACTTACAATCCTATTTAGAATGCAACTCTGAGTAAGTTTTCTAGAAATAGACTTAGGAAGATCAGTCTTCAACTCATGATGGTGTAGTATTGACTTACCAAATTCTAACAGTATGGCTGTAAAGTCTAGGGAAATTACTTTGGAATTCAAATTAATGGTTGAAGTTTCATAGGAATTTACTATGAAAAATAAATTCACTTAACATTTGTACTTGAACATTTCTATTAAGTTTAATTGGTTCCTGTGCAACTTGTTAGATGACAGAATCCAATTGGATTGCAACTTGACCCTGAAGTGTAATGTATTATGATCAGTTTTAAAAAATTGCCTGTTCACTGGAAATAAACATTTGGTCCTTTCAAAATATTTTTAACCATTATAGTCTCAAATACTAGGTGCAGTAAGAAAGTCACCATAGAGCCAGTACATGCATTAAATGTCATGAGTTAAACTAAAGATACAAAGAAACAAATGAAGCAGTGATTCCTAAATTAGAACTTCATCATCTTGTAAAAAGTCATTGTTTATGCCAATATCTCCAGGTGTCAGCTGAATTATTAATGCAAAATCATTCTTTCACAATAGCAGCATCTGGCAGACACTCTCTCTGCTTCTAAGAAGACTGAGCTTATGCAAGTGATGTCAGTGCAGGAAGCTTTTCTTATTTTTTTTTTCTGTATCTATTTGGTAATCTATTAAATATAATTAAACCAGAATGATTTTCTAGAACTGACTTCTTTTAGGCTCAATCAGGAGCTCTGTTACAGCACTGTGTGTAAGAGGAGGTGAGTGTGCTACTCCCATGGTAGATGTGTTCAGTTATTCCAGTGTTTGCAGGAGTAGCCTTTTAGTGATTACTAGCACAGGATATTTTGGACTACTATATTTCTTATTTAAACTAAGTTAATATTGATATATAATGGGTTTACAAAACCAAAATATAGTGGAAAACTAAAGAAGGTTGATTCAAGTCTCAGATTATTAAATACATTTAGGAGATATTTAAGTTAACTGGGAACATGGTGATTTGAAAAAGAATTCTAAAATATTGAGTTACTCTAATCATAATATTAGAAACACCTATTGGTTTACTCAAGTTTTAAATGTTCATATCTTACGGAGATTAAGCATTTTAAGAGATGATATAGTTACAATTTTCAAAGTTACCCTGTGCATGTAGACTTATCTTCCTAGGTGGTATGTGTTGAAATTGTAAAGTATAAAACATTACTTCTTGAACTTACGTGTAAATTTTGAGTATATCCCTTAAAATCAATAAATTAACAGAAATGGCACCAAACAGTTATCAGAGAGAAACCAGCTATATTTAACCTCAACCTAAGCGGTTACATTGCCTACAGTAATAAAAATCTGTCCTTTATTTTTAATTGCTTAAATTAATACAATTATTTTCTCCTCTGTTAAATTTCTAATTTATCACTTCTGATGTTGGAGCTTTTTCCCCTGATAGCTCAGCCATGTTTTAAATTTTGCAGACTGCACTGCAGCTAAACTAATCATCAATAATAGTAGTCACTTCACCTAGCTGTGGCATCTT